>NW_004955526.1:1042732-1050899 GCF_000276665.1 Chinchilla lanigera | reverse complement strand
AAAGAAAGAAGTAATGCAAAATATAAATATATATATGAATAGCTGCGATGACTGTATTGCTGTTATCTGATGGTGTATTGAAATGAACAGTTAATGCTCACAGTTTTTTATGTTCTGATCAACCTTAGATGCTTGTGTCGTGAGTTAGATTCCCAGTACCAAAAAAACAACAACAAAATATGCAATATTTTTACAATGATGAACTCCTACCATCTTGTCCAGTGAAACTCTGTATTATCTCTACTCTTTTACTGAAAAATTATTTTCTTATTCTTTTTAATGGTTTGAGCAATCTTTCATTCTTACATCTGATAATCTGAGTGATGTAGATGAGGATAGTGATATGCAATGTAACAACCGGTGTTGATTTATATTAATTTGTCTTGAGACCCTTTATCACTTTGAATGTTCTTGCTTTGATTTGTTTATGTTCATGATACTGATATGCTGCTACTGTTCTATTTATTTGTTTGTTTGTTTCTCATGTACCACTTTCTTTAAAATAAAATAATTTTTTTTTTTTTTGGTTTTTTTGTTTTTGGTTTTGGTTTTTGGTTTTTCTCCGGTACCAGGAATTGAACTCATGACCTTGCACTTGCCAGGCAGGCACTGTGCCGCTGAGCTAAATCCCCAGCCCCTTAAAATAAAATAATTTTAAGGAAAAAGCAAAAAAAGAAAACAGTCTCAAGCAGGCAACCGTATGAGTAAATTGCTTTAAGTGTCTATTTAAACCAATTAAAAAGCAGAGATTTTCTATATGGATTAAAAATACATGTTTATCTAAAGAAACAAATTATACAGAAATATATATATAAACTTTTGCTAACCCAATCAGAAAAGAAACAGAAGTTTATTTTAATTTCAGAAAAATAGACATCACAAGCAGAAAAATTATTAGAGAAAAAGAAGGGCATTTAATTATGATAAAGATTTCAGGCCTCAAGAAGACTTAGCAATCCTTAGTGTGTAAGTGCTTGACAACAAAACATTGTAAGTGTGAAGCAAAAACTAGTAGAACAAAAAAACACAGGTATGTTACTGTAGCTGAAGAATTCAGCTTCTGTCTTTTAATAATTGATACATCTAAGAGGCAGAAAATCAGTAAGGATAAACTTGACCTGAGCAGTACCATCAATTAATTTGATCTAATTGACATTTATAGACTAGTCCATCAACAACTGCAGAGCTATCTTATAAAGCTAACAGAGCTAGAAATCTAACAGAACTTTCATCTAAGTACTCTTGGCCAGAGAGCATCTTAAGAAATTTAGAATAGAAGTGATGCTAATCATGTTCCCAGAATGAGTAGAATAAACTCGAAATTTCCAAATATTGGGAAATAAAGCAGCACACTGTTAAATCATCTATTGGTCAGAGAAAAATTTCCCAAGAAATTAAAAATATTTTAATTAAATGTAAATAAGATATAAAATTAATGGGATACAATAAAAGCAGTGGTTATAAATTTATAGCATTTCACCTATAATTAGAATAGAATAAAGATCTAAAATGGATTAGTTGAGGAAGTTTCAGGATAGAATGTAGAATGTGAAGAAAACATATAACAATATTGCACATCTGAAATAACCTCGCTGAAAATGAGGTGAGAAGAATGCTGCCATGGTGACTTGAGATGCGTGGAGTCAATGTATTAAACTAAGGGCAAAAGGGACTGTGGGTAAGCACTAAACCCTAAGTTAATTCTCAGACAAACGTAGATTAACAGTTTGATGCTGCTATATGTAGATTCCAGAATTGAGCAATTAAGTAAACTGGAAACAGAGGGTAAAAGTCATATTTTTCACTACTTGTGTGAGAATTTATAAATAAGCGAGGAAAGGAGATTGGAATAATCCACAAATGAATGAATTATAGTTTGAGACATTGGCATGAGCCAATTTACTTATTTCCTTATCATAAATCATATATAGAAATGTGTTTGTGTATATTTTCTTATTCTGTGAGCTGAGAGGGCCTATAACCAACACTACCAAAATAGTAATGAGCATATTTACTACCTAGATTTTTATTTCTGATTATATTTTCAGGTAAAAGAAACCAGCGATCCTTGAGAAAATAGCTGAGGTTAGGACTAAAGCAGAAAATACACATGTTATGGTTCATATCTAGATGTCTCCCCAAAGCCTTATGCAGTCATGGGGCACATGTCTACAGAATTTGATTGACTCCTGGTCTGATGCTGGGATTATGGGTGTGAGTGCTGCCCTAGGATGGGCAGCCTTTCTATAATATAAGGGAGGGATAGAGGGTTTCTCTCAGCCCCTCCTCCTTTTTGCTCTTGTTGCTTTTGCTGTTTTCCACCTCCATGAACTGTTGAGCTCTTCCATGTGCCACTCTGCCTTGAAACCAGCTGAGTGTGTACTGAAACCTCCACAAACTGGGACTTAAATAAACCTTTCCTTCCTTAATTCTGTGTGTTGGGTATTTTGTCCCAGCAATGACAGAAAAGTAACCAAGACAAAACACTTAAGAATAAAAGCTATAATAAACTAAACCATCTCATCTGCTATGTCAAATTCTAACTTATTAACTTATGGATCATTCCAGCCTCTTCTTGCTTATCTATAAACTCCCACCCCAGTGGTGGGAAGCCTGGTTCTCACTCTCATCCTCTTGTTTAATTATATATTCCAATAATTACAGAAAATAAGTCCTCCAAAATAAATATATAACAAAGATAGAGGTACATCAAAGTACACAGGAGACAACTGAAAGGTTCCCTGTGCTGAGAAATGAAATAGGTAAAGTAGCATTGGATTCAAATCCAAAGTAAAAAAATGTCCACATGGCTACATAAATGATAAAATTAGTAAATGGAATGAACAATAAATCCATTCCTCCATTGCAGGAAAATTCATATATGTATGGTAGAAGATAGATAGATAGATAGATAGATAGATAGATAGATAGAAGAAAATTCATATAAATAAGTATATATTGTAGAAGATAGATGAAAGATAAATAGAAGATAGAGGTAGATTAGATAGATAGATGATAGATGATAGACAGACAGATAGATAGATATTCCACTTCAAAAATGGGGGTGATAGGGCAAGACAGACTCCATTTTCTTTTTGTAACTCCATCTTAGAAGTCATTCTTCCATTCCCTCCCTTAAAGCTGACCATCAACCACAAAAGGAGAAGAGAGCTATAAAATGAGAAACAAATAGTTAAAACAAATTGTAGGTAAGCTAAAATGTAGCTGTACTAACAAACCCCTAGGAAATTGAAACCTTATGACCGTGATGTGATATTTTCTAAAATTCTAAAATGAGGTAATATAGTTACCATGATTACTTGTAAATGTATAAAAACCCAGTACAGAGTTCTCTGGGGGCCAACAGCCCTTGGTCAGGGATGTCGGTCATGCATTTCAATGAAACTCTTTTGTTCGCATGTTCATTCTCTCTTGGATACTTTCCTCACTAAACCTACTGTAACAGGGTACCTACCCTCCTTAACTGTGGATTTCATCCTGTGTACAGTATAAAAAGAAGTTGGACAAGTGACAGTGACTTCACCCAAGTGGTCAAGCATGAGGCATGGGGAGTGATGAGTCACACTGATCCTGGCATGCTTGATGTGATGTCATAAAAATGGCACTTTGTGTTTGCGCCATTTTCACAAAAACAAATGCACAGCATAACTCTAATCATGAGAATAATATCAGACAAGTTCTAAGTGAGGGACACTCTATAAAATAACTAACCAGAATTTATCAAGAAATCAAAGTTATAAAATAAAGGAGCAATCTGGGAGATTGAAATTATTCAATTATTGAGAAATTATTGAGATGAGAAATTACTGTCAAAGCAAGAATTGCACAGGAAGTAAGTAGTCAAGGAAGACTTCATTCAAGACTATTGAAATAAGGTAGAAAAACAGAACTCAACTCCATTGAAATTACAGGGTGGAGTATTTCTAAACACTGGGATGAGCTAGTGGAAAAGTAATGGAGTCTCCAGGAAGAGGTTGATCAATGAGATGTATCAAGAATGTTGTGATATTCCTGAGTTCTCAAATGTCTTTTTCTATTTGCCCATCCATCTGTTTGCTAACTAGAGCCCATTAAAGTTGGATCCTATCCTCCCTCCTGTGCCAACACATATCTGCCTCCAGGTTTATATTTCAAAGGAATAGTTAGCTAGTTAACACCAATTGTCAGCATAATTGGATTATGAGATTCCTTGAGAGGTGATTGTGAGGACACTAAACTCATCAAGGGGTTAATCCACTGATGACTTCATAGCTGAATGGACTTTGGAGTTGGAGTGAGACATAGGATCTTGTATCTATCACTAAAATGATACATTTTATTTTGTAAGGAGGCATACTTCCTCAAAATACAGCAGTCACTCAGCAGCTTTGTAAGGACAAGAGAAAAATAAAACTCATGAACGTCTATTAAAAGAGTTAACTTATTATATATGTGACATAAAATTTATACTTCCAAGAATATGTATTTTTAAGAATTTTGGAGATCCAAATGCCCATTATTCATATTTCAAGTTTCCAAAATCCTAAGAGATTATTTTGAACAATACTGTGAATTTTCTTATCACAAGAGTAATAAATACGAATCCACAGCACAGATAACATGTTCTACATCCTTATTCACCTTCCTTCCATTTCTTCAGCTTCATCGAGTAGCTATTCACAGGCCCTGTGGAGATATCACAACAGAATAGCTACAGTAGGAAGACTATAAATTCTTGGTTGGTACATTCAAAATGTCTCAATACAGGCTTCAAATGGGCTACATTTGAATGGACTGTGCTGCAGCAGAATTAAAAACAAGTAACTGACAATGGAAAATGATATTGCAGCAGAATCAAAAAACAGTCTCCAGTTCTCTTCATATGAGTGGCAGAAGAAAGGGAAAAGAGCAGGACCGCAGGAGAAAGAGCCCTACACACTACCAGGTCCTCCCAATCAAAGGGGGAGAGAGTGATGAGGCTTCAAGTGGATTAGCAGATTACAGAGTGTAGAATACAAAATTCCTTGCTTGCAGCTTGCTCACTGACTGAATGGCAGTATCCTCAAAGCCTAGCGGGTATGGAATATAAGACGGCTGGCTAAGGAGTCCTATCCCCAGTATGGCTAAAAATGACAGGAAAGTCACACTGAGAACTGGTGGAAGCAAGTCTTGCTATGAGGACCAACAGAAGTTGCAGAGGAACTTGATGTAGACTTTGTGAGCACCAGCTGGAGGGCCTCCATGCAATCTACCAGAAAAAAAGAGAAGAACAAGATGAGAGGACTGACTATCCAGATATACATCCAGGATAGCAAAGGATTCTCTGAGACCAGATGCCTACTTCTCACCCACCAACACAGCTTTGTGCAGCAGGATGCCTAGGGCTCTGAGTTACTTTGAAGAAAAATAAAAAAGAAAGGAATTCTAATTGTCTGAGCTAAATTCAAAATTACTCTGGACAAATTTTGACATGCAGGAATTTCCTCAGATTATAGATCAAGTATTCGAACAAAATGAGAATTCCCACTAGAATTAAGTTTAAGCACAGACAAACACAAATTTTAATAATTTGTACATGAACATATGCTGTGAAAATTTTAGCCCAGTGCTTATAAGATTTCAGCAATAATAAAGAAATGTATTTGCTAGAAAATAAAATTGTTTCCATTATTTCAAAGCTCTGTGTATGTGTGTGTGTGTGTGTGTGTGTGTGTGTGTATGTTCCTCCTGACAATATGACAAGATAATCAAGAAAGGAAGTGTTAAATTATCCCCTAGAGTATAGTATGGGGCAAAGAAGTGATTTCCCAATGATCAGAATCATCATCAGTGGAGAGAGAAACAAACCTAGAACCTTGATATTGGATCATAAGTCAGGTTCTTTGCCAAAATGTTACCTGCATTTGAATGCTTTAACAAATTGCTCGACTAACTTAGAAAATGAATTAAGATATATGCCTTCTCTAGAGGTAAATTATGCTTCTGACCAATTCCAAAGGGGCATGTCCTAGGCACAACTGTTCCAGGGAAGGCTGTTTCTGATTAATCACTGGTCAGCGAGGAGCTTAGAGCCATTCATTCATGGATAGACCCAAGAGCAGATGTAATATGTTACTCCTTTGGGTTTCTAAGGACCAAGAAGTGCACAGAAGAATTAATCAACCAAAACAATAAATTATTTATTTTCAGTAATATATTGCACATACACTAGTAGAAAAGAATTAGCAGAAATTACATTGCAACATTATGAAACATCTTGTCCCTACAAACTTTAGTTGTGGGTATATAATTAAATGATATGTTTATTAAAATAATCTATAATTGCTATTACTCTGAAATTCAGCAATTTCTCAAATGTTTGAAGGTCAGTGACTCTACACATGTAATTTTTAGATTGAAATCAATTTCCATCAAAGTACAATCCACTCCACTCCAGAAATGAATTCCTATTTTTCTCCAAGTAGAATAATTTTTAAAAAATTATGGGACTTGATTAGGAATCACACTTCAGAAAGCAGTTCAACTATGAAGAAGTAGAATCTGTATAATCAGAAAAAAATCATTCAGAATGAACTCAAAGGCAATGACTGACTCTGTCAAAGTGATTTAAGAATCTTGTTATTTTTGAGGCAACTGGGGAATTCCTGGAAAAATGGAAATTACAGAACTCAAGAAATCTTGATGTGTTAAAATATTAAAGGTCTTTTGAGTTTATCTTCCCTGGATAGTCTTAAAGGACACAGCAAATGTTTTACTTTAACATGCTTACAGTAGTACTTCTTGTAGACAAAACTATATTCCCTCTTGTATTGACATTTTTTTCTTTATATATATTAACACTTTTATTCAGGTTACAAATTTTATAGGTCTAAAGATCCCATGCTTACATGTTGTAGTCTATCCATTACCAATTTTCCAGTTCAACTAAGAAAGCTATCATGATTTTTCTATTTCTAATATTGATGAAGAGATTCACTGAAATTTCCATACATTTATCATAAAATTAAAATACTACTCAGAATTCTTTTCTTTTTATTTTAAAGAGAATAATAAAAAAAGAATAATAACAAAATACCACCAACGTAGACAAAAATAAAATAATGAAAATAATACAGGTTTTCAGAACAAAACAGTGGTTGTTACATTATGTACTGTTATTTTCAAAGAAGTTACTCAGATTATCAGATGTAAGAATGCAAGATTCATCACACAATTAAAAGAATAAAAAATAAAACATAGAACATTAGAAACTATACAGAGTTTCACCAGACAAGATGGAATGCTCTGTAAAGGTCTATTAAGTCAATTTGTTGACAAGCTTGATTTAGTTCTGCTATTTGCTGATTTTTTGTCTAGCTGACCTATGTCTTTGTGACAGTGGAGTGTTAAAGTCCCTTGTTATAACTGTGTTACTGCTTATTTCATTTTTCATATCTGTTAAAATTTGTCTTATATAATTGGGTGCTCCTGTATTTCATGCATAGATATTTATGATTGCTATGTCTTCCTCTTAAAGTTTTCCCCTAAGAAGTATGTAGTGACTGTCTTTATCTCTTTTGATTATTCTTGGTTTGAAGTTCACATTGTCTGCAAACAGAATAGCTACACCCACTTTTGTCTAGGTTCCTGTCACATGGAGTATTTTTTCCATCCTTTGATTTTCAGTCTAAGAACTTCCTTTTGAGTTAAATGTGGTTTTTGTATACAGCATATTGTTGGATTTTGTTTCTTGATCCACTCTGCCAGTCTGCTTCTTTTGATTGGTGAATTGAGGCAGTTTATATTGATGGTTGTAACTGATATGTATTGGCTTATCTTTGCCATGTTATTTTCCTGCTGTTGGTTCCTCCTTTTTCCTTCTGTTTAATTGCTTGCTCTGCTTGGTGTTTTTTCTGTTGTTGTTTTTGAAATTGTGTTCATTTTTATCTCTTTCTAGAACATCTTTTAGTACTTTTTGTAGGGTGGGTTCATGAATTTCTTCATTTGTCCTTTATTGTGGAAATATTTTATTTCTCCATTAATTTTGAAGGCTAGCTTCAAGCTCTTCTTGACTTGATGGTTTGTGTTGAGAAACCTTCTATGATTATGATGGGCTTTCCTTTATAGGTGATGTGTTTCTTTTCTCTAATAGCTTTTAATATGTTGTTCTTTTGCTGAATTTCTGGGA
>NW_004955526.1:990854-1042191 GCF_000276665.1 Chinchilla lanigera | reverse complement strand
GTATCCTTTCAGAAATTTCAGGTATATGACTTCCAAGCTCTTCTGTGTCAATGTCTCCTGGACGTGTTCTAGGTGGGGTGGAGGTCTGAGATTGCATTTTGTTCCTTCTTTTTGTCATTTTTGAAGATCCAGAGTTTCCCTGAATCCCAGCCTCACTCCCATGATGGTATGGGAGTGGTGTGGCAAGGACCCGAATGTCCCCAGTGTTCAGCCTGGCTCCCACGATGATGTGTGGGGAACAGTGCAGGTGCCGATGCTCTTGAAACTTTCCAGGGTTCAGTTGGCTCCCACACCAATGGGGGAGGGGTGGGTGCACAGTCACCAAGGCTTCTGAAGCTGTCCAGGGCTCAGCTTGGCTCCCATGTGGGGTTCTCAAGCTGTCTGGGGTTCAGTTATGCTTCTACAAGGGTGTGGGTGTGGGCAGGTCATGGTCACCTAGGTTTCTGAAACTGTCTGTGGCTTAGCCTGGGTTCCATGAGGTGCAGGGGTGGGTTGGTTGTGGTCACCAAATCTCCTGAACCTGTCCAGGACCCATCAAGGTTCTCATTTTGATGGAGAAGGGGTGAGGGCACAGTCACTGAGGTTGCTGAAGCTGCCCAAGGTTCATATAGGCTCCCATGAGGGTAGGGAGAGAGGACAGTTGCCACCGAGGTTCCTGAGGCTGTCTTGGTTCAAACAGGCTTTCACAAGGATGCGGGGAAAGGGTTATGGTTGAGACTCCAGATGCTACCCCAGACCCAGCCCAGTTCCCACGTTAGTGAGGGAGGGGTGAGGGCACAGTCACTCAGGCTGCTGAAACTGTCCAAAGTTCAATGGTGGTGTGGTGGAGGTGGGGGGAGTTGCTGGGAGTCACTACTCGGAATTCTGTGTCCTTGAGGGAGGACATCATGTACTGAAAGAAGAGATATAATAACGTAAAATAAAAATGATTATAACAACAGCAGCAACAGTACACATATTTAATTCCCAATAACTGACAAAAATATTCACATTTATTATCTTATTTAAGAGGAATAAAATATATCCACTACTGCAAGGATTATTTATGACACCCAGGTGGCTCATACCAGTATGTGCTGATGAATGGGAGAAAAAAAACTGAAGTTCTGGTCCTATACCACACTAAACACCTTGTGTTCGTTTGAGGTTTTTTGCAAAAGGGACAATATAATACAGGACACCTACTTCATAAGATTATTTATAATAGTCACCCAAGAATGATATATAAGAGAGAGTGGGAAATCAGTCCACACACTAAAGACAAGTGAATCCAGCCAAGGACCTGGATCCCACATCAATGTCCTGCATGAGTCCAGCTGAAGACCTAGAGCCCATAATAATGCCTCCCATGCATCCAACTGGAGGCCTAGAGCCCACGACAATGTCTCATGCAGGCCTGTTTCATGGATCTGCACTGCAAGGTCCAAAGATCAATAGTGGAATCTAGGAAATCTGCGCCAGTGGGATGAAGGATCTGTACTAGCAGGCTGAGGAATCTACACTGGAACCAGGAAGCAATCCACAAAGTGAGAACTAGAGCTCCCCTGAAAGGTACCACAGCCATCCTCAACAACAGTGAGGCCCTGAGCTCCAATGATAAAGACAGTGAGGTTCCCATCAGGAAATCCACCATGACAAGCTTCTCCAGGAGACTGAGTAGTGCACCATCTTCCCCTCTGGAGCCAGGAAGCGATACTCAGAGTGAGGACCAGAGTTCCTCCAAAGTAAACCGAAGCCATTCTCAGTGACAACAAGGTCCCGACCTCCTTGGAGGATGAAAACAGCCAAGTTCATCAGAAAAGCCAGCATGACAAGCTCCTCCAAGAAAACCAACAGCTCCTTACAGCTTCTGTCCACTTTTAACAGGCTCTCAACAGTCTCTACCAGTTCCCAACAGTCTCACTTCTTCATCTGCCTCTTATGCTGCTGGCAACAATCCTCAGGTGGACCTCCCACACCCAGCACCATGCTTACTTAGTTTAGCTGGGTGTTATAAGTTGATCACCAGTTGTCATTCTATCGCACACCCCAACCTGTGGCCCATGGATAGTGAAAAGTACTAAATCTAGAAGATCTAGCATAAATATACATTGGGGACAAGATATGGTAGCCAACGATGCACTTTACATTTGTGAGTAATCAAATCTGGGATATCACAGTGAGTCAAGGAGTAAAGTCATTCACCAACAGGTGGATCACAGTGACAGGGAGTCCAAGACATCATTGCATGTAAGTACAGCAGCACAAAATGGGTTTTGCCACCAGTAGAAACGAAGCTAACTGTAGCTTCCTTTATTACTTATTTAAGGAGAAATCCAGAAGTAGACAATTTAAGGATAATCATTTGGCAATGTCAGTGAGAGTGAAGGTTCTTTCTAACTTTTATTCTGGCTCATCATCAAGATTTCCCCCTGAAACAGGGAAAGGGGAGGCTTTCTCCTTATAGTTTGGGAATAAAACATCCTCAACAGAATTTCTGTTTGTCTCACTGGGAAAAAGGAGATTATATGCCATTTTTGAGATTAAAATAAAAGAACATAAAAGCAAATGTCATCTCTTTTCTTTTTCTTTTTTTTTTTTTTTTTTCTGGCACCGGGAATTGAACTCATGACCTTGCGCTTGCCAGGCATGCACTGTGCTGCTGAGCTAAATCTCCAGCCCCTTATCTCTTTTCCTAAGATTGAAACTTTGAAATAGGCTTTAGTTCTTCTTTCCTCTTATTACCTTCCTTCTATACCACTCTCCTTACCAAGTAAGGGCCAGAACACTTCTCTGAAGGTGCCTGACTGATGCTTACACCAGTCCCCAGAGAAATTCATATTTAGGGGTGTCATCACATTTTACATAAACACTGAGCCTGTGTATTTCCTGAAGATCTAGATCTAGGATGAGAATAAAAGAGAAGAGTTGAGGAAGACTTCAAGTTTGGCTTCGGAACAAGAAAAACACAACTTCTATAGGAAAAGTTAGATGAGGATACATTTATTCCTCTGTCCACAACTTGACCCACAGAACCACAAATGTCTACATGATCAATTTACTTTTTCTTTATTAAAGTTCAAAATTACTAGGCATTTATGGACTGAACTCAACCAAGAAAAGTGATGATCATTTGTAAAACCTGTTGAATGTTTGTAAACTGAGGACACTGGAGAAAAGAAGAGATGATCTGGGAAAGGTCCTGAAATTGAGGAATAAGTGAATGAAATATATAAACATTCTAGTAATGAGTGATGAAAAAAATTTTAAATGAGATGTACATTTCAATTTCTTTCATCTACAATGATGCGCATCATGCCTGACTCTGCTGTTTATATTACAAAGAAGCTCACTATCCGGCATGTTTTCAGTTCAATCTGAGAACAGTAAAATAACACTTTTAGGCCTTATATGACCCTAAAATTGAGTCTTTCCCCTCCTATTTTTCTTTTGAAATATTCTAATTTAATAAAAAATACAAAAGTTGGCTTCTGCAGTCCATAGGGGAACAAGAGGAAAATAATATCATTTTATTATTAAATAAAAATTTTATTGTGTCACTATTTTCTTTTTGTAGCTATACCCGCTACAAAAAGTGGCTCTAAGAAATCAGTAAAACATGCAATGCTCCATGCCTGTCAGACCACCATCAATATATGAATATATTACCATTCAATGAAGTTTCAACTGCCAGCTACTGAGATGACCAAGATAAATAGCCAGCATCACCTTAATCTTCAAAAGGCACTGATTCCTTGCTGTCATGAAAAATTCCTTCTCTCATGTGATGGAGTTTACCCTGTAAATTAAATCTCTCAAGTAATGGAAGAAAAAACCCATGACACTGGTGAGGGAAATTAAATTAGAGTCACTAATAGCAGGTCAGCACAGGCTGAGCAAAGGTAATGGAAGTGACCATATGAATGATAAGCAGGTCTTCTGGAGGCTGCGACAAGTGTCTCCCAGAGAGTGTGACAAGCATTCATGTAGGTGGCAGGCAATTCACAGTCAAGACACTAACATGTTTATAGCACAGCTCGACCCCCATCTATGCCAGAGCATGTCAACCTTTCCAAGGAGGATGCTCTAATTCCCTAGCAAAGGCCATTAGGGAGAGGTAAAAATAAGGCTCCCTCTCTTCAGGGTAAATCAATTTCTTATTGCCTGGAAACCTTTCTGGCCAAAGCAGGTGACCTTTAGAAACAATCAGAATCACAGAACTACACTTAAATACCTTTATTTTCTAAAATGTTAGAAGGAAACAAGAGCAAAATTGCTCTACAGTTTAATAATCAGAGTGTGGCTAAGACAAATGGAGTTATTTTGACTTTGTTGTTCAGGCCAGGGGAATACAGTAATACCAGTGACAAAATAACCTAATGGTACCATGCCCTTCACAGGAAGCACTTCTGGAACTCAGGTGTGATTTACTTTCCAGTGTCCCATTGGGATCTCTGAACTTTTGATATTCATAATAATCAAGTAAATAACAGAGCTGCAGAAAGTAGGGCAAGAAAAAAAAAAGGCAGGGGTGGAAGAAAAGAGGACAGAATTGAAGAGTGACTTCTGGATATCCCCTGATGGTCTGATGGATATAACCTGATATCTTTTTCAGGTCATTTTTTTAGTACCTGTGTGCAGTACACAATGTTCACACTCCTCATGTGGCCCTAGTACATATACATAGTGCACCCCAGTTCCTTTGTTCATCCCCCTCTCCCTTCCTTTCCTTCCTTTCTTCCATCATCCATCTCTTCATCCTCTTCTTTTTTTGAACATGTTCACAATATATAATGTTTACATTCCTTTTGTAGAGTTGGTACATCTATTCTATTAGTGATTTTTGCTATACTCCCAGATTATAAGTGATACAGTTATGACAAATACCTTTTAAATTAGAGACTACCTACATGGCCGAAAGTATCTTTTGGGTCCTACCGGGTGAGATGTACACTTACATTACTGTATATCTGAGATAGTTATGTCTATTACTGCTCAATATCCTTCCTAAGGTTAATGTGCCCAGAGCAGTGATTTGCAGAGAAATGACCTTTGCATGCATTCCAAATATTACAGTGATTTAAATAGTAAATATACATTGCTGGTTGTAATATTCAGTTTGTATTATTTGCATTAAAATAGAAAATTAAAAAACAGGATAAGGATAAAAAGTTGTTCATGATAAGTTCATTTTCTACTTTTAAAGTAGAAGTTTATTTCTTGTTATACAGGGCAATATAAAATTTATGTTTATTTTTTTATAGCTCATTCTTTGCCTAGTTAAACAAGAAAAGCACAAATTCTGGATTCTGATAATATGGTTCATGAAAACCAACCAAAACCATAGCACTGCATCAGGGACAAGAAAATGAATTGAAAGCTGAGAGTACTCAGTAGACTAAAAAGCTAACTAAACAACAGCTTAGAAAACATAGGCCCTGGAAGTTCTTTGAATTCAGCAAAGCAGGAGAGGTGAGCTTCCAGGAGTGTGATGAATCTATGGCTACAAAAATCTATCAGACAATGAGTTTGGAGCCTCGCTCTCTTGCTAACTTGCCACAATTCTGAGTCAAGTTGTTGGCTCCTCAGAAACTATTTTTCCCATCTGTGAAGTGAAATAACAATTTAAAAAATCATCCTATTAAGTTCATTTTAATGGAATTGTACATGATTTTAGTTGGGTGTACTTAATTAAACACAGTAATTGCATAGATGGTGCTATTAATAGTCATAGGGTGAACCTGTGAGTTTAAGTCCTGTGAAATATGAACAGGACCCTATTTAGTTTCAAACATGCACACAATAATTAAAAACTCCCAAACCCAACTGACTAGTTCTTATGCCTAATCAAATGAAGGAAGAAAAACATTCCTATTAGGAAGGATAATAATATTGCTTTGAATTATTCATTCAATTATATTTCTATATTTATCAAAATGCAATACCAAGAAATGAAGATCTTTCTGAGCATAGTAGCAGCTTTTTAGAATAACATGTCTTATCTTTAATATGGTAAAAATATCTCTAAGTCTGAATTGTGAGGCTAAACCCAAATATAGACTTGATAAAGAATATAATATTGGAGAAAGTAAAACTTTCTTTCATCTCTTCCTTTTGTCTTTCTATATTTGTTTATTTATTTTGACTCCTTGCTTTCCTTATCAATCTTTTGCCCATTTATATTAACAGAGCAAGACTTATTTGTCCTAATTAGATTAATTTGAAAACTAAAGAAATATTATTAGTTGTTATTTGTTGCAAAATAAAAAATTATTTTCTCTCTTACAAATATCTTCTCAATTTAATGACACAAAATATTGTTGGTAGCATATTAGAAAGTGGGAAAACTACTGTTCAGTATGTTAATTTTAAACTTTGTTTTAAACTAGTTTTTAGTTCTGACTTCTAGTTTTTCTCTAATAATCTATATAATTGTGTCAACCTTGCATATATTTGTCTCCATACTTACACACACAAACATACCCAACTGACAAGCATAATGTAGTTGGAGTATATATAACTTTCTCTTTTGTTCTTTCTTTTCTTTCTCTTTTTTCTTTCTTTTTTGAGACAAGGTCTCACTATGTAGCTTAGGCTGACCTTAAACTCATTAATAGCCTCAAACTCATAGCAGTCCTCATGGCTCAGTCCCTTGTGTGCTGGGCTTACAGGCACGTACCATCAAAACAGGCTGATAATTTTCATTCTTCCTGGGGTTTTTTGCATAAAAATTCTGGCACTATAAAAATATTTTATACTTTCAATCAGAAAATGGCACAAATTGAATGTATAATTTTATTCCTCAATGTGGGAAAGAGTGTGCTATTATATTCTTTTTCTTTTTTTCTTCTGGTACCAGGAATCGAACTCACGACCTTGCACTTGCCAGGCAGGTGCTGTGCCACTGACTTAAATCCCCAGCCCCTGTGCTATTATATTCTGATTACTATCAAAATATAGAATTATCCCATATTGAGAATCTTTACTAGACAATCTTAGGTTTAAAAAATGCCAAGTTAATAGAAAAATGTACTTATTCTAGGAAAAAATACAAAAGTAATATATGTTGCAGATAAATACCTCAATTTTTTAGTTAACAATTTAATCCATCAACTAGGCATCATTTAATAAAAAATAATACCTCTGTGAAATTAAGACAGGTAAGACAATGTGATATTTCTCCTATCAATTAGGTGGAAGGTGAGTGGCTGTCAGCCAGAGCTGACTGACATATAAATATGGCAACCTAACCTGCACAGTGTCTGGCCAGAGTGTCTGAGAGAGGGAACCAAGAAGGGGGCAAGTATCACACAACAAGGAGTAGTGGCAGGAAGGCAGGAAACCACTCTGCTCAGCTGATTGTTGCTGTGCAATGAGGGCTCATGAAAACGGATGCCCAATCTTTTTACAGAAGACAAAAAATCTAGATCCTCAGTTGTGATCTACAAGGTTTTGAAATAACACATAAATTAAACAAAACAATGATCCCAACCTAACATAACTTATGGCCAAACTGTTCACAATCTCTGATTGCTTAGTCAGGTTCTCACAAGCCCAATCTTGCATTCCATAATGAATAATTATCCATATGATCAATACACAGTGTCTTAGTTTTTTTCCTTGTTGCTAAGACAAAATACCCAACACCCAAAGTTAAAGGAGAAAAGGTTTATTTTGGCTTACAGTTTGCAGAGATTTCAGTCCATAGTTGGCTGGTTCCAAGGCAGAGTGGCAGGCAGACAGGCATAGCAGAGGAGAAGTAGTTCATGAGGCAGAAGGCAGCAAAGGAGCAAAGTAGTGAGGAAGCAATGAAGCAGCAAGCAACAGCCCTCTTTCTGTCCGTTATGTTTTATCCAGGCTACTTGTCCTTAGGACAGGTAGCACTCACACCCAGGGAGGGCCTTCCCATTTTCCACAGCCAGAACTAAGCCAAACAAATCAGTGGACTTATTTAGTGATCACACACCATTGATCTCAGCAGCATACACCCTAGATCCAGCTACCTCTGAAAAGCCCCACCTATGAGCACATGAGTGGGGACATCTAGACACAAGCTGTAGCATATAGTTATGAAACACTTTGATGTTTGCCACTTTGAGAATTTCTATTGTTTATAAACCAGATTGATGTCATTAAATCCAAAAAGATAAATAAATTTCCAGGAGCTTTTTCTTCAGTGATTCCAAAGAAAGGCATGTAAAGAATCTCATGAACAGAGAGTAGGCTAATGCAGCTTGAGGCAGTGAGGAGAGGAGAGGTGTAGAGACTTGACATGAAAGACAGACAGAAGCCAGCACCTGTGGGGTCTGTTGGACATGGGAAGAGTTGGGATTTAATTCTAACTACAGATATTAAGTCCCATTATCTTGTATACGTTTTTGAAAGATCCTTACAGCCAGGCATGGTCATGCCCCGTAATCCCAGTCCTCTGGGAGGAAGGTAAGTTTGGGCCCAGCTTTGGCAAACTGGTGACCAGGGGAGATCTTATCTCAAAATAAAAATGTTTTAAAAGGCTGGTGATATACTCAGTATGGAAACCCTTGATTCAGTCCCCAATACTAAACAAACAAAAACAAATTCTAAACCTAGGTACACCTGTACCCCAGTATTCAGGATGCTAACAGGAAGACCATGAGTTCTAGACCAGATTGGGCTACACAGTGCATTCAAGGTACATCTTGACTAATAGTGAGATCCTTTCTCAGAAACATTCCCCTCCGTTTAAAAGATTCCTCTTTCGACTCTCTGGAGAATGAAATTTTGGAAGGCAAAAATGCAATCAGAGATTACATATTGTAAGGAGGGGTAGTGATGATGGGAAGGATGTAGTGATGAGATGGAAATGAGGTAGTGACAGGGTAGTGAGCAGATGGATGTAGTGATGAAGATGGATGTAGAAATGAAGGGGTAGTGATGAGATGGATGTAGTGATGATGGAAAGGATGTAGTGATGTACAAGGGTTCTTTTTAGCTATTTGAATATGCAAAGTGAAGGAATAATGGGAAATACAGATTCAGACTTAGGTATTAGTCAGTTTTTCATCACTATTACAAAATTCTTGAGACAGACTATGAGGAAAGAGATTTATTTACCTCACAGTTCTACCAGTTCACAGTCCAAACATGTTGGCAGCCCCTTTTCAGAAGGGGTGCTTTGAACTCCTTTTAGAGATTCTTTCTAGATTCTTGTCTTGAACAAAGAATTGCTCAAGAAAAGTGAAAATGGTAGTAAAGTTTTGCATTTATTAAGGATATTAAATGTAGGAAAGGAAATATGCTCTGCAGGGTGAGTACAGGCCAATTAAAATTAGGAAACAAACACTCTACAGAGGGCAGGGTGGGCCACAAAAGATCTCCCAGTGGCCATGAGCTTAGTGGCAGCTGTCTTTCATATCTCCCACTCTCAGGCTGATGTCAGGACTTGGCTGTCCTATCAAAAACCTGCCTGAGCTTCCTCAAGAAGAACTGAAGATAATGCTCTCTGATTGGTCCCAGGCACAGGGCTTCAGCACATGTGTCCTGCATTTCCATGATTGCCAGGTCACACCCACCTGCCCCATCCCTTTGCCACCCCTTAATCTCCTGCCTCAGCTTGGCTCTGTCACTTCATGGCAGATGACCACGGCAGGAGTATGTGTGGAATAACCACTCATATCTTGAGCCAATGTTCAGAGAAAACTAAGTGCAGTTGGCTTTCTCTCTTTATAACAACCCTGTGTAGAGAACTACCAAGTGCCAAGAGTTACTGCACACTGCCCATTACCTAAGGACTCCTACCAAGCCCCATCCCTTAAAGTTTCATCCCCTCCCAACAGTGCTACCCTGGGAACAAAACTTTTTACATAGGAAACTTTGGGGTTCACAAAACAATCTCTGAACCATAGCAGTAGGTAATACTGTCATTTGCTAAAATGAAAATTGAACATAGAAGACAATGAGGGTTAATTAATATGAGAGTCAGCCATAGGCACAAGGATGCCACTAAAGGGAGCATTATAATTTTACCAAAAAGACTGCAGAGTACAATTCAAAAACAAAAAGGAAAGCAAGATAAGTAGAAGACCTGAGACCAAGCACTTGGACATTCCAAGCTTAGCTGTTGTAGACAAAGAGCCAGCCAAGGGATCTGAGAAGGAAGATCCAGTAAAATGGAAGGGAAAAAACATGAGGAATGGAAAGAAAGCATTCCAAGAAGAAAGTTAACTCTGTTGAATACTTCTGAGGTCAAATAAAATACCGAGAAATTGACACTTGAATTGACAACTGATGAGTTATGAAGAATACCATGAGCTGAGTAATGATGAGAATTGGACATAGAAAGGAAAGGTGATTCACCAGAGACGGGGACCATAAATAATAATCCTTTTGACAAGTTTTGCTGTGAAGATAAGCAAAAAATGGACAGAAACTTTGGGGGGGAGGAGTTTATACTATGTTTTGTTTATTTTAATATATGCCATGCTAATGTTACGTGGTGATCAAAATGCCTTCATATTCCCTTGATTTGACTAAATTTTCAATGGTTTTTCCTGACTGCAGACCTTTGACTTCCTCTTTCTTAGAGCATTTACTTTAGGAGAGAACATAGTTGTAAATACTTTCTCTGCCCTTTGAGATGTAAATCTTTAAAAAGGCTCTTTTACCAGTTTCCTACCTGGGGGACCCTGGAGCCCTCCCATTGGAAGGCAGTCCTCTAGGAAGACAGCCATGCTCCCTCCAGATTCCATGGCAGGATGGTGGCCCAACTTTAGCAGGGTACCTTACTCCAGATTGCAAAACTGGCCATAAATACCTGTGCAGTTTATTGGTTAACACAGATGCCCACTGACCTGCCCCCTAACATCCGCTTCCACTGGCCCACCCTGGTGAGTTTCAAATCTCAACAGCTCACTGGGTAACCAGAGTTAATAACATTGTACAGGATTTTTAAATAACTAAAAAGGAAGATCACAAATTGTCTCACGACAAACAAAATTAGAACTTCTTGAGGTGATGGGCTAAAATAGCACATTATTCTCCCCAAGTATGTGCAATTATTATGAGTCAGTTTGGTGCGGCTGAGGTATGCTCTTGACTGCCCATGGCAAAGCCTTGAATAGTCTTCCTCAGCTGTTTAACTTTGTCTATTAGTAGTTTTGCTTTGATGTTGACTGGCCTCAAGGTTCACTGTCTACCTCCTCCACCGATTCAGTGTGCTCTCTTTCCTTCTCCCTTCCTTGAGTTTTGCCAGTGGGGGACATAGGCCAGAGATCAGAACTTCCAGAAGAAAGGAGAGAACTGGGTGTGGTGGCACCTGCTTGTAATCCCAGCACTCAGGAGCCTGAGGCAGGAGCACTGCAACAAGTTGAAGACCAGACCAGGCTACAGAGTGAGTTTAAGAACAGCCTGAACTATACAGCAAGACCCTATCTTAAAAAAAAAAAGAAAGAAAGAAAGGAGGAGAGAGAGAAAGGACTTTTTTCCTTCTTCCCTATGAGGTAACAGGTTGGTTTTGTTGCTCCTCTCAACCAGAGAGCAGGACTAATTTCAGACTGCTTTCTCCACACAGCACTCCCCTTTAAGATTCTTCTCATCTCAGCCCTAGTGATACAGTACATGATGGATCCAAGGGATAGATTATAGATTCTTGTTTTTGTCAAACAAAAACTTGCCAGTATACACCCACCCAGTGATAAAAGAAACAGAAACTACATTTATTGAGGTTAATAGGGAAGTGATGCTCAGGGTGTGTGGGCTTATGCCAGTAGAAACCAAAAGGTGGCTGACATGGAGAAAAAAAGTAGTGCTGGGACAGCAGGGGAATAGGAAGAGAAGTTAAATCGGGCATTTGGATTTAAAAGATGTGCACCCAGCCGAGGGTGCCTCTCACTGGACCTCTCTGGATGTGATTGACAGAAATGATTGACAGGGTGCTGAGTCACCTTAGGGGCATTCAGTGGTTCCATTTACTCTGTTAATCACATGTGTAACATGCAGTCCCCGTGTGTAAGTAAACCTTTAATGAAATTTGAGTAGGGAAAGTTTAAGCATGCAACAGGATCTAACACACAGGTGGTCTGGCACAGAGTTTTAGAGAATTTTGGGGTCTTTGTTATTCTTATTTCTGCTGCTCTTAAGATTACAGAGACAGGATCGGTCCAGAGGTGTTGCCCAAAGTCAGGTGGATGGAGGGGGAGTGGTTCCACATCCCAATTGGGCTACCAGTACTACTAGGAGAGTAAAAAATGGATGAAGGTGGGAAGTCTTACATCCCTGGCATCACACTGCTTATCGTATGGTCCTACGATACTCTATTTACTCCTTTATAAATAGTACTGTGGTTAAGCTATTCTCATATTAGTAATTTATATGAGACTTCTTCATCCTGAGATGATGCTAACTCATATATCAACAAAGAAGTGATCCAGTAATCGGTGATGTATAAGAACTACAGGAAGAAGAGCCAAAGTATATTAAGAAAGGAAAGTACCAAAGCAGGTGAATGTTCAGTGTCTTTTGACATTGCATTCATGAGTTTTAGAGGGAGACCAAAAACTAAGATTAATAATTCTTTCTCATAGATGCTGATTAGCTCAATAGTGATCTTAACCAGAATCCAAATTTGAATAACTAGTCTGCTAGCCAAAAAGGAAAAAGACAAGAGAGGCATGTCATTTTCAAGGGATTAAAAAGAGTAATATAATGTAGAATCTTGGCTGGATATAATGGGCAGTAGGACCTTAAATCAAATATGGGCATCATAAAAAGTGTAGGCTTTTGCTACAGGATAGGGAAATAAATATTACAAGTATCCTAAACAAAATTAGTATAGACTGTCTTTCATTGGAATTTAAGAAAAAAACACTTTTCATCCTACCATCTAACATGGGACAGAAAGACCTAAACGTAGAAAATCCACATGTACTTACTGAGTATTTGTGCTTGAATAGAAATGTACTAAGTAGCAAAGCATGGTAAAAACTGCTAAAACAAAAGGAAAAGAATGAATGTCATTCAGTTTTGTTTTACTCCATCCAACTCCAAAGAAAAAATGTAAATGTATTGGCCTGAGGCTCCTGAGGTTGTAGCATCTCAGAGAGATCAGGAAGGACACCAGAAGCATGATGTAGGAGTGGATGCCGCTCTTCTGGGGAGAGGGCTAGGTGGAAGGGTGAGGAGCTACTAAGGCATTCTTCTACATTAGAGGCACTTTCAATAAAAACTATGTTATAGTATATGCATTCATCTATGTTTAATGCATATACACAAATTTATTGGATATGTATTTCCATATGTGTGCGGTAGGATCACAAAATACAGTGAATGTTAAAAAATTTATCACAATAAAAGACACATTGTCATTAATCACTTCAAAATATTCCCCCTCACTTCAAACACACTTATCCCATCACTCCCGCTGCTTTTAGAAAAAAACTTTCATGAGGAGGACTGCCTCCATTTCCTGAGTAAATGTTTCAAAACCTTTCCTTTCATGACCATTTTGACTTTGGAGAGAGCCGGAAGTCACTTGGTGCCAGATCTGGTGAGTGGGATAGATGAAGGTACGCACCAAAATGTTTTCTTCAGCCTGCTCTTCTACTTGATGGCACTCCGCAGTAGCACTCACCATAGTTTTGATCACACCACATAAAGACACTGAGGGAGGGGCTGGGGATTTAGCTCAGCAGCAAAGCGTCTACCTGGCAAGCGCAAGGTAGTGAGTTCGGTTCCCGGTACCGGAGAAAAACTAAAAAACTAAAAAAAAAAAAAAAAAAAATAGACACTGAGGGAAGACTTGCAGAATTGCTTCACAAAGTGGCAAGAATGCTGCCATACAGGCATACAATGCAAGTAGGGATATACTGAGTATATTCGAATATATCACAATGTGTTTTTTACAGTAATATTTCTTTTAAAATTTAAATAGTAACCATGTATTTTTATTACATTGCATACATGCCTATACATATATGTCTGCATACATGTGTATGTATGTGTATGTATGTATCTGTAAACACATACATACAAAAAATTGTGAAATAGTAGGTTTGGGACATTGAGAGTTTTTTCACAGCCCCAACATAGCAGTTCTCTGTATACAAAAGGTGCCTAAAGGGAACAGCAAAAAGCTGAAAATACTGTACTGCAGCTCGCTTTTCCTACCTCCATGGCTCACATGAACACTTTTGTATTTTCAAGACTTAAGTGTCCTCATCTGTAATAAAAAACAAAGCACTTGATTAGAAAGCCTTTGCATTTACTTCTGTTCCTAATGTAATTCTGTGAAAATTAATCTAAAGAAATAAATGAATGCTAATAATTATGGTGATAGACAACAGTATTTGCTGCCTTAACAAGGATTTAGTGTCATGGCTCAGGGTACACAGTCTTTGGCCAGAATATTTAGGATGAAATCTCAGCTATAACACTTCCTTGTACTCTTAGGGCAGTTACTTAAAACTTTCTGAGCTTTAGTTTCTCCAACAGTAAAGGCGGAATAACAACTACATCATGAAGGTGTAGTGAATATTAATTATATTAATATGTATAAAATTTGTAGAGCAAGGCCTGGAGCATGATATCACTGAAAAATATTACCTGTTCTTGTCACTGTAGGAGAATATTGAGTACAGAATAGTTATGTACTACCTAGGTAGTATTAACTATTTTGATAGAAAATTCTAGTGACTTCTCAGAGTGTAGAAAGCAGTAACACTCTTAGAACAAGACTTAATTTCTGACTCTAAATCTAGATTATTGAAAACACTGACCTAACCCACTCTTTGCGTTTTCTCTGTCCTTTCCAGTGATTCCTCAGGACTGTTCAGGTAAAGGCTCAGTCATGGTCTACTTTTTTTTTTTTTTAAATTTTATTTTATTTTGAAAATCTCTTTCCTAATTTCAATCCCTGGCCTTGGTTAACCAACTGCTCTGGAAGGGGCTGGGGATTTAGCTCAGCGGCAAAAGCTCCTGCCTGGCAAGCGCAAGGTCATGAGTTTGGTTCCCGATACCGGAGAAAAACCAAAAAACCAAAAAAATTTAAAAATAAAAACCAACTGCTCTGGAAATCTTAAGCAAACTCAGTCACAAAGATCATAATATTATAAATTTATCTACTATTTTAATTAGAATTTATTAACCCAGTTCCACCTAGAATGGGTTGGGATGATGCTGGTTCAGGACAGCTGAGAGAGCTGTTACACTTAAACATGCACATGTGTTAAAATGCCACATGTGATCACTTCTACCAACTGAATCCTGAAATCATTAAGCAGATGCATTGTGTGATTATGCCATTGCTTGCTTTCTTTAAATTGAAAGATGCACACACTGCCTAAGAGAAAGCCCTGTGTAACCTGCTGAGCCAACACCTTCATTTCTTGTCACTTACTTCACCCATATTAAATTGCTGCAGCTCCACAAAATGAGGTGGCAAAATTAGGCTTGAGAATAGGGAAATGGCTGAAAGTAAAGGACCTTATAAGTCATATAAAGACCTTGGATAGTGTTGATCATTAATGGCAATATTTTGCTGTGTTTTGTACCAAGGGAGGAAGGAACATGGTCAGCTTCTCACCCTGGAAAGTTTCACTGACTCCTCTATTTTGCACCTCAACTGCATTCACAGATGCAACCTTGTGCCTGTAGGGTTTTCTTCCTTTGAATCACATAACTAAGGTCCCAGGCATCATTGTCATCCTTCTTTATTGCTGTAGTACCCCGCAGAACATTAAGGGAGTATTTATTTCAGATGATTCTCTCATTTCTTAAAGCATGCAACATGATCAATATGACAGCAAGGACATGAAAAAGTAAAAGATGTCACTTTTTCTTTCAGATCATATACATTCTTGGTGAAGATAAGGAATATTATTAAGCTTTTATTACAGGATCAAAACCATCCAACAAGAAAAAATGTAAGAAAAAGAATTATAGGGCTGGTGATATAGCTCAGAGGCACAGCACCTGCCTGGGAAGAACACAGTCCTGAGTTCAAATCCTAGTACCAAAAAAATTATAAAAAGAATAAGGTTATCACAAAAAGTTCAACTGGAATCTAAATGAACACTGTCTCATGTCACTTCTCTGCATTCCAGTATTAATTTCAGATCCATTAACTGGCCTAAGCATATATTTATATACTTGTCTGAACCTGTGCAGAATGCAGCAAAGAGATCCTTGCAGAGAAGATAAGCAAATGGACAAAGGTTATTACGCTGACAGAAAATTCATGGCCTCTCCTTTTTGTCCTTAGGCCATGGTACTAAGGTGTAAGAGCATTGGGATAGCACCATTTACCACTTGTCATGGACAGTTAGGAGCACTGGCTGAAATGGAAGGCTGAGATGGAAATAGAGCTGAACCAGGGCCAAATGTTAAGGAAAAGAGCATCCACACAGAGCAAGGGGAGGAAGGAGAGGATCCATCTAGCAGAGCAGAGGCGGTTGTGTTTAGGAAGGCAGAGAGTAAAAGGATGGTATTCAGTGATTTGCATGTCACTTTCTTCCTTTAGATCCTATTTTGATTTCATATTCTAGCAGAATATATTTATAACAATTTCACCCAGTCATCAGTTGCTAGTTCACAAGTTACTACAGGAACTTGATACAAAATGTTTTAATTTTTTTAAAATGGTACAACTCTTCCCAGCTTCAATATGACACCAGTTCTTGATTTTTCTCATCCATACCTTCACAAGCATTTTTACAACCCATTTAGGCCCCTTTAGTATTGGAGTCAGGTTCACAGGTCTAACCATAAAACTTGCTTAGCATCACAGCATTTACCGCTTCAGTAAGAAAATACATGTGCAGTGCATGTGCGCACACAAAGACACACTCTCACCCCCACACATGGAATAATGTAAGATGAATGTGTTTATAGCCACTGTGAGTCTAAATATTTTGTTCAGAGTCAAATTTCATTGTAAGCAAACTTCCCTGGAAGCACTACCCTATGTGCCAATGTTGATTTTGAGGAAATCATCCTAGAACAGCTGCAGTGAATCTCAGAGGGTGGCATTCAGCCTGTTTGACACTGGTCATTTACTCCCTCAGCCTGGTATTCTGCTTGGAGAAAGGTCAGACTCTGGGCCCATTAAGTCTCTGCACCATTGAGTGTCCCATTCTTATGTCATCTATCGCTGTCACTGGGGGCACTCCAACTAGGACACCAACTTCACGTACCCTAGGACTTAGTCCAATGTGAAAAATGGATTGTATTCTAAAAGACCCTCTTGTTGTGTCATCAGAAGACTAATTCTCTCTAAAAGAATAATTATCCAGCCCCAGGGCTCAGAACAGAGGCATAATTCCAAATCACAAAGCAAATGCAACTGTCCAAGTATAAGAGCTGTGCTCTTTGAAGAAAAGTACAGTTCTGGATCAGAATCTATTTGTTAACCCTTTTTATTTGACCCACTGGCTGATTAGATCTGAATCTCAGCAGAAAGATATGACAAAACTCAATAAAATATGGAATTAATTTTTCTCCTATAAAAGTATTTGATGATCTGCTGACATTTGCAAGGACTAAGTGAGTATATCTGGATTTTCTTCTTTTGTAAAAGATCTTGGAATCATTTCTTTAGCCAGAAATAAAAAAAGAATTCTATGTTAATGATTGCAAGATGGCAAGTCAGAATCCACTTGACCAGCGCACTGTACATCACTGTAGTGTTTCAGGGAAAATAATTTTATTTGAAGTTTTTAGAAGAGCACAAATTCCAATTTTCCAAACCTCTCTGCTTTTTATTAATTATACTTGCTCAATTACACAGGCAGTATTGAGTTTGCAATCAGTTGCTTTTGGTGGAGGGAGGAATATTTATTTGAACTCTAAAAAGCAAATAATAAGTACTTACTACCAGTCAGTTCAGGTGAATAATTTTAAATCCCTGGAAAAGAATGAAAGCCTTTTTTCACTGAAGAAGCTCTTCTGTTTCTGCCTAAGAAACACTCAGGTTTTTTAGACTTGAAGTTTTATTGTGTCTTAAATACTATTATCTGTTTTCCAACAATAATCTCATGAATAAAATTTAGAAATGCAAAAAAGTAGAAAAGAGGAAAAACTCTGCCCTTTCCCTATCAAATATAATCAGTGCTCACTTATTATCTTCTTTTCCATCCATCATGGTTATTCTCACTAAACCAAATAAATAACAAAATATATTGAAATCTCACTTTCTTTACTGTCTTACTTCCTAAACCTTTCTTCCTGTATATTTAACAATTATAGTCATATTGCTACCACGGTTCTAAGGTACCATGGGGAATTTTTCTGATGAAAATCATTCAGATGATGTCTGAAAAATTCCAGGGAATTTCTCTAGGTTTTTGTTGCCCTTAGCAAAGAATTGGACAAGGAACACAGAAAAAGTAGCAAGGTTTTACATTTATTAAAGGTGGGAAAAGAAGTACACTCTGTGGCCTGAGTGAGCCACGGTCAAAGAAAGAGCACCACGCCCTCAAAGTTAATGGCCAACATCCTTTATATGTCCCGTTCCTCAGTCTGGAGTCAGGTCTAGGCTGTGCTATCAGAAACTGGCTCGGTTTTGCACCTGAAGAATTGAACGTAGCATTTTCTTGTTGGGCTCAAGTGCGGTGCTTGGAAATTTTTTCTATGTATGAGTGTCCTGGGAAGTCTACTTGCCCAGCTGGCTGGCCACACTCCACTCTCCTCAATATCATTGAACTTATTATCATCAGTAATTATAACATTAATTAAATATAAAACTTAAACAGCCCAATCTTTGACCATTGCTATTTCTCATTGTATTTGTTTTTTCAATTTCCTCCTTCAGTAGTGACTTCCAGTTCATTTACCTGCAACCTTTACTTACCACTTTCCACCGACCTTCTCCTAGCTCCAATCCCCAGTGGTCACTTTGGACAATACGACTCACTGTCATAATGATCCTCTTGCAAATACCGTCCAATTACTGGCCTCCTGCTGGGTTGCCATCTTCAAAGGCGCACTCATGCATGGGCCCAACTGTCTGCATTCTCAAGCCCGAACAAAGAGCGGCACACTACTGGACACAATGTTGTATAAGCCAGCAGCTGGGTTTCAGTTTAAATCTGTGTTCATAAATGCTTTGTCTAGATAACCTTGAAACGTCACTATGTTTCTCTTCTCCCTCTGTCCCAGAGAAGCATCATAGCTTGTCGCCTCTTGTAAACACCCCGAACACCTTCAAGTTACACCCCACATGCAACTTGTCATATTCACTCCATGTTTCGCTGAGAAAATTAAAGCCATCTAAAAGCACAGCCACAAATCCGTTGAGCTGAAATCTACCCTTTTCTACTTAGGTCCTGTTACTAAAGGCCAATCTGCATTCTCACATATAAGCCCCTCACACTTCACAAAGACTTTTTTCTGCAATTATATTCTCTTTCTCTTAATAGAAGCTATCTCACCCAAACTTCTAAAACTTTTCTTTCAATATGGAAATTATGTAGTGATATTTTTAAAATAAAGTGAAGTAAAACAAAAAAATTCTTCTAGCTACAAATTCTCCTGAGGTAATCTTGCCATTTTATACATCTTTTAACAAATAAGCATGACTATAGAATACTTTTTTAGAGAAATCTACACTACCCTACCTTATTTAACTCATTTCAATCTCTGTCTTCTCATTCCTTCAATGCAAATCTTATCAAAGTCATTAAATGACCAGGTGCATGTTGCCAAAGCCAACAAAACTTTTCTATTTTTGTCTCACTTGCTGTTCTCAAAATGTAGTCCATGTATCCCTGGAGTACTCTGTTTTCGTAGGATTGCAAAATAAAGTCTATTTTCATAATAAAATCATAGGTGCTATTAACAAAACTGAGTTTCAAAATGTTGTATAATGAAATCTGACAGCATTTCAAGAATATGTATTACTTTGTAAATCATATTTTGCAAGTGTCTGATGCCACAAAATCATATCTGGATAAACTACCCATTCAAAGAGTAAACTGGACCAATGAGTTTAACAAAACCAAGAATTAAAAGCCCACTGATAAAGTGTTAGATTTTTGCATTACAATTAATTTCTATGAAATTACCACTTAAGAAGTTTTGCCATAGAAGAATTTCCACAACTATCTTAAAATGTTGCTATAATATTATTCTTTTTTCCAACCACATTTTCTAAGATGCCAGATTTTCTTCATATGCTTCAACCCAAACAATGGAGCACAACAGATTGAACACAGAAACAGATAGAAGAATCCAGCTGTCTTCTGTTAAGCCAGACTTCTAAAGAGATTGGCAAAAAATATAAAATAATGTCACTATTCTTAATCTTTTTGTGTTGAGAAGTAATTTTTCATAGAAGTATGACTTTCCCTCATCAAATTCAGGTTTTTCATCTGATAACCAGGCTACAGACCCACAGCTACTCCAGGTCACATGAGATACAAAGACAGTAATCTTCTGAGGTTCTCAGAGTTGCCTAATATCTAAATGTTATGATGTTTATTTTTCATATTACTCATAAAAATTATGCTTCTTTGGTAAATCCCTTGTGGATACTTTTCCCTAGCAAAAGAAAAAAGAAATGAAAGAAAAAAAGAATGTCACATATTTATTTGATTTGTACTGTTATCATTGGTAAATTTCAGCAAGCTGAGAACTGGAAAGAGAAAAAAAATCTCAAAACTATTCTATTATTAGACAAAAGGAAAGAATAATGGTGAGAAAAGAGAAGGTAGAAGTGAAAGTAATGGGAGAGTGGCTATAAACAAAATATATGAATATATGAAAATTCCCCAAAGAAGTTGAATATTTTGTAATATTCTAATAAAGATATATCAATGCATGTATATGCACTAACAAAAATATATGCTTAAAAATCTCTCCTTATTAATTATTCATTCTCTGAGACCCTTGGTAATTTGGCTAATCCCTGAAAAGAAACAATCAAAGCTAAGATCCTAAAGTTCAAAAATAATGAAAACTCCTTTATACCCAGAACTCAACAGATTTTTAAATGCTTCTTGACAAGTTGATAACCCAATTTTTATTTGTTTGTTTGTTTATTTTCACCCTGTTAATTTAGCATGAGTGTAAGTATACCAACAATGTGATACCAGGATGTGTATTATTCTTTTAGTAGCTTTCTTAAATATTAATGTCAGAATTGCCAAAAGAACTATAAAAAATTGGATGTACAATCAGATAAAATTTAAAGCCAGTCTGGAGTTGAGCTCTGAAATGAGCACTGCAGGATCTTGGAGGAGATTTCATGCTACAGTCTTTAATCTGGCAGAAACCTAGAAGGTATAAGCAAGTCTGCGAGCCTTTCTAGTCACCCTGAGGAAGATTTGCTCGCCAGATTCACATGTTCTGCCAACCACTGATCCAGGAGCAATTATTTTCCTTCCATTTTTCCTCAGTGTATGGGATAAGCCTGAGCCTCACCCATGAGCTATAAATTTAGAGGTTGTACAGATTCAGTGAAAGGAGTCTGTTGGAGGCAGCTCTGTTTGTGATGCCAATGTCCTTGCAGAAGATAGGGATCTGGGGCTACGGCATTTTCACACATATTCCATCAGTTTCTCCTAACCACCCACTGTGAAATTAAGGAAGATTTAAACATAGTACACCCAGACATAAGATCAAGTTTAATATTTTCTTGATATATATCAGCTTTGGGTATCACTTTAATAATAACAATAGTATCCTGAAATTTATCATTGTTTTCTACTGAGGGGATGTATTTAGGTATTATATATGTAGTTTCAACTATTCTTATTTTTACTTGTTTTGAGATTAATGAGAAGGTACTACCTGTCTGTTTTGTTTTCTTCTTGTTTCTTAAGACAAATACACTGTGTAGTCCAGGCTGGACTTAAACTCATTGTGTAGCTCAGGCTGGCCGGGAAATCACTGCGGTGCTCTCATCTCTGGCTCCCAAGCATAGTTGTTACAGAAGTGTCACAGTGTGCGACTTAAGTCTCTGTTTTTAAGTGCCTCTATCATAAATGCCTTGCCTTAAGTCCTGCGGGGCATGAGACTGAGAAATTAAAAATTATCTTCTCTTAAATGCAGTCCTTCTGCACTTCTGTGCTGTTGTTGTTCAATTAATTCTCCCTCAGCGTCCTTCATAAGAATACACTGTTACAATCATCAGCACCAGTATTTAGAGTGCTTGATAGCTGAAAACCCCATTTCACATCTGCTAACTCACAGGAGCCAAGTGAAGTTCCAATATACTGTGTTTTATTCCTTGCGGTTTGGCTGTAGAGTCAAGACATAAAGAGGAGCCTGGGCTGGCAGAAGCTGGCTTTGAAAGTTTTACTGTGTGCTGACATGGCTCCATCGTGTACCCGAGGGCAAGATAAAGCCTGTTTCAGGGAGTATGGGAGTCTTATCAGAAGTTGTGGTTTTAATTGTCATTAAGGGTTCATAGAGTTCATATTCTTTCCAGCAGAGTAACGTCTGTGGAAAGAAAGCAAAAAATAAGTTCCTGATCATCACAGACTTACACTTTTAACATAGAAGGAAAAGTAAGCAAAGAAACAAGCCCAGCCTAGATCAAAGAGCTGAACTATGATACAGTCTATCTGTGGGTGCTGACAAACAAAGGAGAAGTGGTTTCATGAAAAAAGTGTAGGGTTTGAAATCTCAACCAGCCCACCACAAAGACAGTCTGTGTGACCCTCAGCAAGCTTATTTTAAACTCTGAGACTCAAATTGCTCATCTATAAAATGAGACTAAAGGTACTACTTCTGTGACTATTTTATTTTTGATTAGCATGTATTAATTGCACATATTAATGGACTTAGTGCACTCTTTTCACTGTCACTCTTACAGAGATGATTATAATAATTCTATGACGTGAATCACTGTTACAAAGTGCCTAGCGAGGAGCAGCTATAGGGTCAGAGCTAGCGGTTATAGTGGTTGGGGGACTTCACGGAAATGTTCTCACCAAAAACTCCTTCTAAACCTCAGACTAGCAAAATCCTCAGCAATATGAAAAATAATGGTCACTGTGAGTATTCAAGGAGATGTTAGCAATACAGTCAGATAAAAGACAGGAAGAAAACAATTATATAGTAGGTATTCCATAAAATGTTAGCACAGCGCTAAAAGATGCAGTACTTTAGGGCAGAGATATTGCTACATGAGTGTCCTCAGAACTGGGTGGTAGAAGAGGGATGGCTCCAGGACTGGGAACTGCTGTGTTTAAAGGACAGAGAAGCTGCTGAGGTCAGATTCTCTGATGTGCAAAAGAACCAGTTTGGCTCACCGTGAAGGGGTGCTGCTCAAATCAGACAGGAAGGGCCTTCCTTCCTAAGTACACTGAAGAACTATGTGAACACACAGCACAACAAGTGAGCTCTTTTGGTTGACGAGGGATGATTGCAGATTAGGTGTTTGCTCTTTATAATTTCAGATGTCAAACCTACTCTATTAATTATTTTGTCATTACAAAGATATTTTAAAGATATTAAAAGTCTTACTATGAGACTGGGGGAATCCTTGCAATCTGTCCCATCTGCAATAGATGGGGACTATTGTCATAAGTGCCCTCTTCCTTCCCAAGTGGTGACACACACACGCATTTTTCTGGTCTCCTAGAAGGGACTCTTTTAATCAAACTCATTAGTTTTGTGCTTTAGGTTTGTTTTTCTCCAACACTGCATAATCAGACATGATAACCCTGACAGTCAACAACTCCAGTGAACAAGACTACACAGCTCATCCTAGGGCCACTTTCTGATAATAGCTAACAGTAATACCAGAAGCAATGTTTTTCACTGAGCACCTACTTCTGTCAGACATTACATCCTAGTGTTGACCTAACCCATGTTACAACTGCATGTTCAAATTGTTATCTAATTCTTACTCATAAAGGAACTGAAATTCAGACTTTTTAAAGTAACTTCCCAGAACAGGATATGCTACACAATGGTCTCAACCCCAAACTATCTTACTTTACATATTGTGCTGTTACTACTTGTTAATGAATGTGTGTGTGTGTGTGTGTGTGTGTGTGCGTGTGTGTGTGCACAGTTTTTGAGTGCATAGTGTGCATCGTTGCCAGTCATGGACCAACCCATCTTGCCCTGTAGTATACTTATGTCGTATCACAGCAACCAAGGGAAAAGAGTCACACTCTTGCTACTTTGTAGATGGAGGAAACTGAGCAGCCAAGGGTTTAACTTTTCTTCATTAGTACAAAGTATCTGGCCATGATTGCATCCTCAGCAAGTAACAGAATTAGCTTTGTATCCATGTTTGCTGAGTAGTGGTTGCTCACCCATTAGGCCTTGTCCCTAAGCACACATGTGCCCCTTGCCTGGTCACCTATAAGCTTTGACCTCCACCTGCCTTTTATTAACAGTTCAAGCCCTGAGCTGCCTCGGCCTAAGAGAGATAAAGTAGTCCCTGCTCCTGACAAAACATTCACTGCCCTGTGGCTTCTTTCTGGCACCTGCCCGACTGTGTCTGAACTCTCCTCCACCACCACCCTACTGGCTCCCTAGTGCCACCACCCTTGTCTTTCTAACCACCCCGGAATCAGTCTCCCTAAGTGGGCCTGTGGTGTCCATCATCTGTCAGTTCTACTTCAGAAAGCGCCCCCCTTGCCGCTCCCCTGCCCTCCTCTCCCCTCTCCCTCCTCTCCTCTGCTCTCTTCCTCCCCCTCCCCTCCTTCTTCTCCTTCCCTCTCCCTTCTTTCCTTACATTGCCCAGGCTGGTTTGCTCTTAAACACCTGGTGCTCAGTGATCCTTCTGTTTCAAGGTCCTGAGTAACTAGCACTACAGCTACATGCCACTGCACCAGGCTGATTTAAAGGTCATGCATATAGTACATAGCTAAATTACCCTTACATTAAAAATACAATGTGGAACTCATGAACTATAATCCAGACAAAAAATTACCATGGAAGATGTGATGGTGCTATCACGCAAGAATATTATGCAGAAATACCCATGCCACTGAGGGTGATGGATGACTCCACACCTCACAGATAGCAAATGGCCTTTTGAATGTCAAATTCTGAGTCTCCAAGACAGAAACTATTACCTCTAACTAGTCTGAATGACCCCAGAGCTTCGCCTCAGACTCCTGAGTAAGCTATCATTCCACAGTTGTACCTCACAAAGAGCCTCAAGGTTGCTCTTGCCTCACAGAGCATGAAATGTTTCACTTATTATCACTTTGTGACAGATTTAATATTTTTAATGTAATTTCTAATACATAAGATGAATCTCTCACTTTTAAATCCACTAAAAAAATCAGTGATTGCTTGCCCTACAAGATTCTTAGGAGGTCATAGAATGCATCCCTCAGTCTACATGCAGGGTCATACTTATTTCTTGCATATGTGGAGATCTCCTTGCTTTTAGAAGAACTTTCAGGGGGTTTTACAAATTATTTCCATGCCCACAAAATGTGAGCAGCTCTCTCTTTCAGGGATGGGGAGGAGGACATTTAGCCTAAATTCCTCATGCTGCATTTTTATAAAATTACAGACACTTTATTAATTAAAATTTCCTTTTTAATTTTCTGTCTGACATTATCTTTTCCATGTAGAACTGTCAAAATAGGAAAAAGAAGTGAAAAGATACCCCCAAATGTTACTTAAACCTATGTAAGGTTTTTAAGACCTTAGTGGACACTTTCTATCTATAGAATATAGACATGCAACAGAGTAGTACACTAAATTCTCTCCATTAGTGAGTCCTCAAATGAGTCTGAAATCCCATTACAGAACAAGATCCATAACACTTCAGGGGTGTCCCAGCAGCACCCATCTGTCACCTTCATGGGTGTCTAAATGTGACCTCCGCCTCTAGTCAGACAGTTGCAGTAGAATATTGATAAAATAGAACTAAATTGTTTTAAAATTTACATTTGTACATTTTTTTCTTGATATAAAATTGGGTGTTCCACTAAACAAATTTACTCATGCTGTCATTTCTAAGCTATCATATAGTTAGAAAAAATGATAGGTTTCATGCTTAGTGATTCTCCTCTGGGGACACTATGCTATTGGCAGTGTTCTATTTATGTACAGCTAGGACTTTTCTTCCAAAATTGATCAAAGGCACTTAAAGATATCTCTTGTAAGAGATTTACATTAAAACAATTAAAAACCAGTCAGGAATCCTTATGGAAAGGAGGAAAGAGCCAGATATGAAAATAATGAGATCATTGCTACCAATGGGAAAAAAAAAAGTAGTTCTTTGAGAAGTCTAAATAGCATAAATCACATTAACTACTAAAGGGAAGGCCAGTATGTAATACAACAACCATTGTTAATTTCCTACCACTTTGTCTGTAACTCTGTATTGCGTGTACTGTTCTTATGCTGTTTTGTAAATGGATGTCTGTTTGTTAACATATTTTCCTTCTTTTATTCTTAAAATAAATTTTAAAAAAATAAAGGGAAGGCCAAAAGTATATTGAGAAGCAAATATTTCCTCTAGAACTCAATTATAAGTAGAATCTATAGATGATATCTAATTTTTAAAAATAAAAACGAGATATAAAACCAATGTTTTTCAGCCACATTTCTACAGCCACAACTGTAGAAACACTTTAAATGGACATTTCATACCTTAATTCTTGATAAAAGACAACAAAAATGCACTATATTAGAGCCATTACATTTGACAGTGACTCCTTAGGTACAAAGCAAAAAGCACAGGCCATGAGAAAAAAATTAGTATGTTTGACTTCATTAAAATTCTGTATAATTTTTATAGTTTTTGTGCTGTTTTGTTTTTGTCTTTGTTTACATTATTTTGTTCTTGTTCTTTTCTCTTTAAAAGAAAAAAGAAAATTCTAAACTTCTGCTATACCAAAGACACTATTAAGACAATGACAAGAATAAGTCATCAGCTGGAAAAAAGTATTTTCAAAACATATACCTGGTAAAGAAATAAGATTTAATATATACAGAGAATGCTTAATACTGACAGTAAGAAAATGAGCAACTCAATTTAAAAATGGAAAAAAGACCTGAGCAGACAAGTTGGCAAAAAAGACTGAAAGACAACAATAAGCATAGGGAAAGACACTCACTCACCATAAGTCACTAGGAAACCAAATTTAAATGACAGTGAGATACCACTGCATATTTATTAGAAAAGCTAAACTTCAGAACACTGGCAGCACCAAATGTTGATGAGGATGTGGAACAACAGAAGTCCTAATTGGTGATCTTTTTTTTTTTTTTTTTTTTTTTTTTTTTTTTTTTTTTTTCCGGTACCGGGAACCAAACTCACGACCTTGCGCTTGCCAGGCAGGCGCTTTTTGCCACTGAGCTAAAACCCCAGCCCCAGAAGTCCTAATTGGTAACAGGAATGCAGAATGACACAGCCATACTGGATGATAGTTTGGCAGTTTCTTTCAAAACTTACCGTGTTCTCACCATGCTTCTTAGTACTGACCCACATAAGCTGAAAATACCCTCAAATAGCATGAAAATACATACTTATAACAAGTTGTGTTCATAATTGCCAGGACTTGAAGCAATCAAGATGTCCTCTTAAAGGTGAGTGGATAAACTGTTGTACATCAATACAATGAAGTATTATTATTCATCAATAAAGTGAATGGGTCCAGGAATTGATAGGAAGGAAGGAGGGAAAAAATAAGTAGGTAGAGCACAAGGCTTTTTGTGGGAGGCTGTAAAACTATGCTATTCTACACTAGAATGGTGGATACATGTCATTATACATTTATCAAAAGCCACAGGATGTTCAGCACAAAGTGAATCTTAATGTCAACTATGGACTTTAATTAATTATAGTGCATCAGTACTGGCTCACTGAGTGTAATAAATCCACACAAATGCAAGATGTTAATAACAACTGGGAATATTGGAAGGAAAAGTAAGGAGTTATATAAGAAGCCACTACTTTTTACTCAAGTTTTTCATAAATCTTAAATTTCTCAGTCTATTAATTTAAATATACACTGTTAATAGCTAAGTTTCAATAAGTCTTTTATCTTGTTCTAACTTGACACAAAGATAAAATGTACAGAACCTAGAAGGCCGGTGGCTATAATCAACCTCAGCACTACTGATGCTTTGGGCTGAGTAATTCCTTGTGGTGGGCAGAGGATAGCCGTGTGCATGGTTCTTAGCACCCTTGCCCTCTACTGACAAGATACTCCAGATATCGCAAGATCTCCCTTGAGGGGGCAGTATCCCCATCCGTTTATGCAGTTGTCAGCTCACAACAGCTCAAGAAGCCAAGCCCATTCCCCAAGGGACCTCTTCTCAAAAAGCAGAGCTCATAGCCCTTTCTTGGGCATTGCTATTAGAAAAATGCAATAATCTAAATACCACACAGACTCCAAATATGACTTTCTGTGCCCATGGAACAATCTAGAAAGAAAGTGCTTGCTCACTACTAACCAATAATCTATAAACCACAAGGAGGAAATTCTATAACTCCCAGAGGCAGTCTATTGTCTCAAGCAGGTAGTTGTCATTCACTGCAATGAATACCAAAGAGGCATTCTAAAGTCTCCTTGGGATATCAACAGGCTAACAGGAAGGCAAGGAGAGCTGCCTTCAAGACCCTAAACTTATTCCCAGTTCCTGAGGAATCATTAAAATCAGTCTATACTCCCCAATAAGACAAATGGGACTTGAGACAAAGGGGAATTAAAAAGGGACCATGCAAGTATTTAGAAAACAAACTGGTCCTTCCTTAAGGGACACAGGAAAAAGCTATAAAAACCCTTCATGGTTCTTTCTACATGGGAAGAGATGCTACATGGAAAGTAGTATTCAAACTCTACAGCGTTGCCAAACTTGCCCACTCTGCAACAATAATAACCCTGGCAAACCCAAACAACCTCCCTTTTTGGAACCTATACAGAGGACAGGGATACATCCTGGGGAGGACAAGCAATTAGACTTTACCCACATCTCACCATGTGGGGGGATTTAAACAAATACTTGTCCTAATTGACACTTTCACAGGCTGGACTGAGAGCTTTCCTTCCCATTCAGAGAAGCCTGTAGAGGAAGTCAAGGTGCTCCTCAAAAAATTCAGCCCCTAGTTTGGACTACTGCACTCTCTTCACAGTAACAATGGGCCTTCTTTTACCTGTCAAATCATTCAAGGGGATGGCAAAAACTTTAGGAATAAAATACCATCCCCATTCTACAGGAAGCCCTCAGTCTTTTGAAAGGATCAAAAGAGCCAACTAGACCCTACGGTAAACTCTGGCAAAGCTTTTCCCAGAGAGTTGAGTTGTGGCTTCAATTATTGCTAATATCCCTCGTGAGGATTTAAACTACCCGCATCAAAAAAATTGAGCTAAATATGAATCCATATGAGATGGTACATGGGAGGTCTTTTCTATATTCTGATACGGCAGTAGATTCTGAGACCACAGGACTTCTTTAATAACCTACTAACCTGGGCTAAGTACAATAGACTATCCAGCTCCTGGCCCAGGGGTTCAGCTAGTGTCTGCCCTGGAGACCAAGTACTCATTAAAACTTGAAAAGAAGGGACTTCTGCAGACAAATTAAACCAAAATGGGAGGGCCCCTTTTCAGTGATCTTTGCCACACCCTCTGCAGTAAAAGTGGCAGAGATAGGTAAGTGGATTCACCTTTGTGGGATAAAGCCAACCCCACCTAAACTGTCTAAAGAAAAAGACCACCCAGAAGAAGAAAGCTACTCTAGTGACCCTCAGAAGCCCAAGGCTCCTCTTCAAAAGTAAGATTCCAGTTCTGCTCAAAGTTCAGGTGAGTACAGTCATGTATGAACCCTAATCCACTACATCTTAAATGGGCACAGTACTGAGACCCCTGTTTTCAGTTAGATCCAAAATGTTGGTAATCTTGCTAAGGCTATTGTTCTCAGGCTTTTGGTGGCTTATCTAATGTCCCTGTTCACTATACTTTCTCCTTCTCAGGGAGCATGGAAATCTGACCTGCTCATATTTGGGCTAAAATTCCCCAAGCTTTCTCTCATTGAGCAGGCCTCTCAACAGTTCTCCACATACAGATACTAAGTCTTTGTTCATCGTTGTCTCACAAGTTTTTCTCAGCCCAGCCAGCAAACAACAACAGAAAACATAATCCCTAGTAGGTAAGGCCTACAGCCTCTTCAGCCAGAAATAGTTATATGAAAACAGGGGCCCCCACACTGTTAGCAACCCATTAAAAATCATGGGGATTTATGTCTCCCAGTAAGAAATGTCACAGGGCATGGCAATGTGGCTGGGCAAGTGGCTGTGACTTGTCAATCACAGAGAGAGGGAAGGTACATGCACTGAATAGTTCCCAAGCCCTGAACCTGGTACAAGTGAGAGAATGCTGTCTTCAGTTTTTCTGATGTGAGATCAAGCTGGGACTTCTATAGGACAGCTAAGATCTGACATCAGAATAGGGATACAAAAGGCAGTAGCAACTAACTGCATGGCCACTGCTTGCTTTCCTTCTCAATGGCCTGCCCTGCACTCTGCAGAGTGCACTTCCCCACCATCGCTACATTTCAAACTTCACCACTGCTCACGTATTTCTTCTCCAATTCTTTGATCAAGACAAACAAAAACTAAAAGGGCCCAGATCCTGACAACATGTGTGTCTCCTTTCCTTGACTTCTTACTCTGTCCAGAACGTATTATCATCTGCATACCAGTCTCCAAGACACATTCCCAATGTGTCTCTTCCGCCTCATCCTGAAGTTTTCCCTGTCATGCAGCTCAGACTCTATTCACATTCTACTGCCCTATTTTTGGCTTTTTCAGGAAAATTTATACTTTAAGAACTAAAACATTAATTACTGTGTAAATCATCTCCTCTTCCTTACAAAAGTTTCATTATTCTTGTTTGGTAGTCCTACCACTCTCCACCCATGACTCTTTCATTGCTTTGTATTGTATTTGCATTTTATTTTACTGAGTAGTGTCTCCCAGTAGGATGTGAGGTTCTTGAGGGCTGTATCTCTTATTTGTGGAGGGTGAAATAATTTTGCTTATTAGTACATGCTTGTAGTACATGTTTGCATTCCTTATACAGAGTTGGTACATTTACATGAAACATTTTTAATTATCTTTTTAAATTTTGAATCTTTCTGCAGTATTTGATAATACTAATCCTTTAACAAACACTTGTTGTAGAAACACCTAAAGAGCACCACCATTACAAACACATTTATTTTTATCTAATTTGTTTTGTTGCAGAAAGGTGTGGATCCCACTCATCTGAAATATGACCAAGTGACCTAGACATGTTTAAAAAACATGACAAGCTGTGAAAGTCACCCTTCACTCTGCTTGAAAGTTAAGACCATTTCTATTGCACACAGGATTTATCAATAATTGATGATAATAGTTGAAATAAATTTATAATTCATGCTATAACAAAATCACAGGATTTGGAACCTAGATAATTCTTTTCTATGGAATCAACAGTACATATCAATGAATGCAGAAACTTTTTGGTCTTGTTCTTAATTGATTTCTCAGATAGGTATTATGCTGTCATCTTTCTCATCACAGAATACAGGAGATCAAGAGAACCAGTCTTGTAAACTGAGGAAAAAAGGTATCTTAAAATAATTGATTAGTAAGTTTTTGTTAAAGTTAATCCTTTTGGCAAGTCTCTGTCCTCTCAGGTTGTTTGTTGCAAGGTGGGGTGGGATGCAGTGATATCATCTGACTCTCTGCTCCTGCTGTTGCAATCCAGGGCTGCTCAGTCCCGATTCTTACTCTTCTCCCAAAGTGGGGTGCTAACTTCCCATTCACTGCTTTAAAAGTTCCACTGTCACTGTCACCCGCCTCTGTTGTAGTCTGTAACTACCTCGGGCAAGATGGGGAGTGCTGCGGGGTACCTTGCTGTTTCTACCACCAACAGAGGACAGGCCAGGGCTGCACAGTCCCAAGGTGCAAGGCTATTTGATTCCCTGCACCCCTCTAACCACAGGTCATGGGGAGGGGTTAGTTGCTCCATTTATTCTGCACCTCTGTAGTCTTTAATCTTGTCCCTGGAGGTTCCAGTTAGTGCTCTGGTGCACACAGAAGGATAAACTTGAGACTTTTGTGGATAAATGGATGCAACTTGAGACTATGCTCACAAGTGGAATAAATCAGACTCGTGTAAACATCATACTGTCTCTCTGGTGTGAGAAACTGAAAGAGTGAATGATGTCTAGTATATACAATAGATGTTATGAAATGGGAAGAAATTGTTCAAAAGGAAAAAGGAACTAGGATGGATGAAAGGGGAAAGAATGGTAGGGAAAAGGGAAAAAAATGCAAGTCAGATACTACTCGTTTCTCTTAGTTCATTAAAAAGGAAAGTTTGAGTTAATATTGACTGGAAAACTTTTTATGCCCGTGTCTTGTAACTTGAGCAACTACTTTAAAGATAACAACATGTAGTGTATTAACTATTGTTATTCTATTATTTTGTTATGAAATTTTGTTTTACCATTTTTCTATAAAATAAAAAAAAATTTTCCTTTTGGAAAAGGTAAAATCAACTCTCCCGTAAATCCACCCACCAAAAGTAAATGCTTTGTCTTATTCGTCTTTAAAGGTCAGAACTTATCAAGATACACTGGTCACATGAGGAGCTTACTAAGAAGTCATTGAATTCATAAGTGAGAGGAAAAGAAGTAAAGATACATGTACACAAATGTCTTTCAAAGTAAGACGTGGGTTCCCAGGGATTCTCCTATAGAGCCTTTTTGCACTTTCAAATGACTTATTTCTCAGTGATTCAAGCAACAAGTACTAAGCCCTTCTGTGATGAGGTTTCATACTCACTGTTAAAAAGTAAAGATGAACATGACTGAATCTTCAAAATAGCTAGCATAAACTAGTAATGGAAATAGAAGATGAGTGTCTTGGTTACTTTCCTCTTGTTGCTGAGACAAAATACCCAATGCCCAAAATTAAGTGAGGAAAGGTTTATTTAGCTTACAGTTTGTGCAGGTTTCAGTCCATACTTGGCTGGTTCCAAGGCAGAGTAGCACATGGCAGAGGGCAAACATCATGGCAGCAGAACACAGCAAAAGCAACAAGAACCAAAGAGAGGAGTGCTGGCAAGCAGCCTCTTCCCCTTCCTTACACTGTATGCAAACTCTCCACCCCAGGGCAGTGTAGCATTCACACCCATAATCCCAGCATGGGATCATGGATCAATCATAAACTTTAAAAGCCCGCCCCATGACTGCATGAGGCTTTGGGGGGACATACAGGCACAAACCACAGCAATGAGTAACGTCTACAACATGCAAATTTTCTTGGCACATGTTCCAAAATGGTGGATTGTGGCTTTAGAACAACAGTTCAGAATAGTCAATATTTGTTCTCAGAGATTCATAAGACTAAAGCAAATGAACATCTCTGAAATAACATACAGCAAAGAAGTATCTTCAACTCCTAAATCCCCAGGCTTATCTGATGTAATTTATGCATATTACCTATAAATATTAATCAGCATTTATTAATACACTTCAAAAAGGGATCAGATAGTTGGACACAGTGGTCCACACCTGTGACCATAGCACTCTGGGAGGCTGAGGCAGGAAGGTCTCAAATTTAGCCCTCAGCTGGACAATTTAGCTGCTTAAAAAGACCCTGTCTTAATAATAAAATTTAAAAGGGCTGGAAATATAGCTCAGTGTGAAGGCCTTGGATTCAAACCCCTGTGCAATAAAACTTTAATTTAATTTAATTTAAAAAGCTTATTAAAATAGTTAAAAAAGAAAAAGTACTAAGAATTCCTATGAAGTAGAAAGTCTCATGAAATTAGCAAGAAGAAAAAGATGATAGGGCCTCTAATTTAGGCTGATGCTGGGGAGAAATTAAGACCATTCATAATGCAAAGCTGCCATATGGGATTCTAGGGTTGTAAATGTGATAAAAACCAACATCTATTAAGTCAAGGAAATGACTTATCAAGACAAATTATGCTTCCACGATTCCAACTTTACGTTCAGTATTAGCTCCTAGCAAACTTTTCAGATTTCACAACTAAGCAGCGTCGCTGTGTATAAGAGGTTCAGAGAGCCGGAATACAGTTTCAACCCTGGTACTGCTGCTTCAGTTCCGCTCTGATAACCTGGAGATTAACGGCACCTTCTCTCCGCCTCTGAGAAGTCAATCACCATAACTCAAGTTTAGGAATCTAAACCCTATCTCATCTTTTCCACCTCTGAATCTTCAGAGATGACCTTGCTTGCCTTCTAAGAGGATTCTGATTTATCTGTTATAATGTAGTGTCCTCAGCCCCCTCAGCCCAGACTCTGCCCCACAGGCTTCAGACACCTGTCAACTCTGAGTGAAGGTCTCCACCTGCCTGCGTAGAGATTTGGTCACTATTTGCATAAAAAGCTTTGTTTTGGTCTGTCCCGCGTACAGATAACAGCGGTCTTCTGCTTGTAGGTACTCCTGACAGACAGAAAGCCTTTCCATCTGCTGTTTTTATGAGGGAGCATCCAGGCTGAAGCACCCAGCCTCTATCACTAGCTGAGCTCACTGTCCCTTCTGCAGGTTCATGAGTTCAGACTTTCATCACCCTTTTCAACCTACTTCTGTTGAGTCAGTCACCAGCCTTCTCTGTACTGTTCAGAGACCACCTGACAGAAACCTGTCCTTGCTCGATCCCAGGAACACATCTTCTCTGCCATTGCAGTTTTTGTTACTACTTGCTTTAAGGACACTGATGTAACAAAAAATGAACCATCAGGGAATAGGGATAGTACATTTAAAAGCCTTCAAAACTTATAAAGCCATAGTTCTGATGTAAAGATAATAACGCTGCTTTGCATAGACCACTCACACCTATTTCCCGAGACTGAGCACTTGTCCACAGTCCCCGAAACCATTTCTGTGTTAATAGATAGAAGCCATTTTCAGTAACTGGACCAAAGCAATAGAAAAAAATGGAAATAGTTTACTTCAGTGGAGGTTTATAAAGTCAGAGTGTTCAGAAAATCATAGAACATTTCCCACATAAGAATTAAAGGAGAGCTGGATGTGGTAGCTCATGCCTATAAACCTAACACTCAGGAGGCTAAAATCAGAGTTTCACTGAGAGTTTGAGGCCAGCGTGGGTTACAAAGTGAGTTCAAAGGCCAGTGTGAACCACAAAATGAGACCCGACAAAACAAACAAACAAAAAGAAAAATTAACAGAAAAATTTAAACCAAGCTGCTTGACAGCATACATGTCTTGAAAATACGTCTAGATATATCTCCATCTTTCTCTGTGTGTGTCATATGCAACAAGATTAAAATCAGAAGAAACACATTTTATCACATGTGATATGTAGTTCTGAACACATTCCTCCTTCTGTTCTACCCACAGTCAGAAAGCACACCCATGCTTGCTTCCTGGGAGACTGGGTTTTCCTAAAGGACAACAGCAACTAGAAGCTTTGGGTATAACAAAACTTCTTTAAAAATCAGAACATGGTAAACTAATGATTTTAAATTTCCCATTCCAGGAAAATACACTGGTCATTTGCAAGCACATTCCAGGCTCTTCTCAGTTAAATGAGGCTCAGGGTTAAATAATTCCATAGTTGTTGGTTTTCCAATACTACCAGTGAACAGAACTAATTTAACTGGGTCAATTGTACTTACAAAATGTATGGGCTTTCTATATCAGGCCATCAGAAGAAAGGAAAAATTTAATGAATAGGCAATCCATGACAAAGTATTATTTAAAAAAAAAAAAAAAAACTGGCTGTGGAAAGCAAGGGTGGTTAGGGGAAAAGACTGTTGAGTTCACCCTGCAGGTCTTGGGCACCAGAGAGGAGAGAATTCTAGGGACGGGAGTCCCTCTGGCACTGGCAAGCAGGTAGCACACAGTATCACCACACATCTGACATGCCTCAGTGCTTCCCAGTGTGTATGTCTGGATTGAAAATGAGACACAGGGACAGATTATATAATTAGGGGAGATGCTGTCAAATGTTAAGATTAGTCATGAGTTCAGTTCCCGGTACCGGAGAAAAACCAAAAAAAAAAAAAAAAGTTAAGACTAATTTTCAAGCAGAAACATGTAGTGTTGGGAGTGGGGATTTAGCTCAGTGGCAAAGTGCATGCCTAGAAAGCGCAAGGTCGTGAGTTCAATTCCTGGTACTGGAAGAAAAACAAACAAACAACAAAAAAAAAACAACAAAAAAAAAAAAAAAAAAAAAAAAACCTGTAGTGTCCTCGTGTTCTTCCCTAGGAGAATGGGTGCATGGCCAGAGGGAACGTTTCTGCTCAGGGTCTGCATGCTCAGGACACGCAGGTCTGTGCAGTGGCTTCCAGGCTCCCCAGTCCCAGCTCAGCTGAGCTGCTCTTTTTCCTTTCTACATACCTCAGTCCAACATAACGTGCTGTCTATGACCCAAAATCTAGATAATTTCTGTTTCTCCTTGAAAAATGAATGACTATGGGGAAGTAAACCCTAAAATGGGTACACTACAAATTATAAACTGATGCAATACAAACAAGTTTGATTGCGTTAGGTCTAAGCATGCTAACAGGGAAAAATCTGAACAACTTAGTGATGACTCCTCTACCATCTTGCCATTGAAGTAGTTGTACCTGACCTGACAAAAATATCTGTTCCTTCATAGACTCAAAAAATGAAAATAAATCTAGAAGGGCCCCCTTTTGGTTCAAATAACCTACGTGTTTCCTTCTCAGTTTATGATGTAAGATGTTTGGCCAGTGCTGAATGATTTTGTGACAATCAAGCATTTCAGTTTGCTAATTTTGCACATTCATAGGCAATATTAGAAATATGGCAGTAACACATTTACAGTAACTTTGCAAAAATGTCTTTAGAGTCATGCCTTTTATTTCTAGGGAGAGGGGAGAAGAAATGATCTAGGGAAACTAAAGCAATAAAAACTATTATTATCTACAGGTCAGGTGAGACAGCTTCCTTAGACATCTAAATGACTGAGAGATAACCAGAAAATCTTACAATGAAAACTATGTATAGTGATATCGAAAAGAAAAAAAAGGCAATTACTTTATCAACAAGAGTTGTAGGATAGGTAGCAGTACTGATTATTAAGTGCTAACACAGCTAACAGGGAAATTCTGTCTTGTATGCTAATTTTTTTTTTTTTTTTTTTTTTTTGGTACTGGGGATCGAACTCTGAACTTGCACTTGCCAGGCAGGCGCTTGTGCTGCTGAGCTATACGCCGGCCCTTGTATGCTATTTTATGAAGCATATTTAATAAATTAATGAGCTTAATTCAGCTAAGCAAATAGCAAATAATAATAACAATTTGCTAAAAATTTAAAGCAAATCTTTTTGCATGGATATACTCCTTGTGCTCCAATCCACCTCTGACTACTGCTCACAAACCATGTGTCCTACCACCCCACTTCCCATTCTGTTCCACTGCCCCAGGGCCTGGTCTCCTTGCCTTTCCCTGTGTGACCTCCACCTTCATGGACACACCTGGGATCAGTTAATAACCTTCTTCCCAAGTCTGCCTTTGTTCCCTTAGACTGGGGCATTTCTTTGTCCTTCAAGGTCCCACAGACTCATAAGCCCTGGTTAAATTTATATTCTGATTATAGCACCGTCCCCTCAATACTTCCAGCTAGAAGTACCTTAGTAATTTTTCCCATTTCTCTTTCATTTCTGTCCTGTGGTGAATTTCATTTCTTATGCAGTCTTACATTCTGTCAATAGTTATGGATTGTAGCCTTGATGTTCTGAGATGTCATCTCTCCAAGAAATTCTTCATCCAGGTGGGGGGACAGAATCATGAGAGTGCTAGTCTCACAGGGGATTAGTCCACTGATCATCATAGCTGAGCTGTTTTGGGGTGAAGCCTGGTTGAAGGAGGGTCACTGGCATTGTGACTCCTGTGCTCTGCTTCTTGGCAGTCCAGAGTTGCGCAGCTCTGCTCCATCTTTCCCTTCCTCCCTGACAGTCCTGCCTTGAAGCCAGCTCTTTATGGGGTGAAACCTCAGAATCTGGGAGCTGAAATAAATTTCCCCTCCTTGAAGTTGTGGTGTCAGGTGTTTTGTCCCAGCACAGAGAGAGCTCACTGATACAGGGCCTGACTCAGAGTTTCTTCGGGCTTATATGACAGAATTCTAGGGTCTGGCTGGCTCATAAACAACAGAAATGTGTTTGCTTTAATCTGGAGGTTGGAAGCCCAAAGGCAAGGGGCCAGCAGGTTCTAGAGAGAGCTCACCTCTCGGCTTTTCACAGAGTCCCCTAGGAATGTCAGTGGAGTCTCCTGGACCCCATTCATTAGAGCCCCTCCTTCCTGATCTAACCACCCTAAAGATTCCACCTCCAAAGGCCATCAGAATGAGGACTAGGTTTCCCGGATGCGGCCTTGTGAACAGTCTATAACAGGCTCGAACCTACCTCGGTCCAGCCACGAGCCCCTTCCTAGTGCCCTTTTACTCAGCTCACACCTTCACCCTTGCTTACAGCCACCCCTCCACAGGCTGGGCTGTGTCCTCCGTCACCGTCCCAATCTTATATCCTCCAACGCCACCCAAACTCCCCCTGTGTGGTGTCTCCCCCTCAACCACAGGCAGCAGGAGCCGCAACCGCTCTCACCTTCGCGCTCGCAGTGCTCTGGGGCTTCCTCCTCTCAGTGCACTTTCTAAGCCTTGTGTCGTGTTATTTGACAAAATAAAAAGTCCATGTGTCAGTCTATCTGTCCCTTTCCAATTCAGTGTCATGTTCAGTAAAAACTACTTTGCATGCCTATATCTGGTAATCTGAACAACTACTTTGAAGCTAACAATGTGCAGTACAACAACCTTTGTTAATTTCTTATCATCTTGTTTTGAAATTCCGTACCCTTTTATTGCTTTTTATTCTATTTAAAAGAAAAAAGAAAAACTAGTCACTATGGGACCTTTAATCATCCTAAATATTTTCACAGTAGATTCTGCAATAAATACAATAAGCAGAAGGAATTAAAGTCATTCAGTTTGAAAATAAAACTGTTACTTGAATGATGCGTTCCCAGGAAATTCTTTGCAGGTTCTTGGTGTCTGAAACCAAGAACTGGACAAGACACACAGAAAAGGCAGCGGAGGCGGACATGGATTGAATGTGGGGGAGAAGTTTCTCTGCAGGGTGTGAACTGGTGGGGAACAGACTCACAGCAGCGGTGAGGACAATGGAAGGGATTTCTGGATTTTTTTCTTTTCTGGATTTCCTACACTGGCTTCTCTCTTATACAAATGAGGCACCTAGGATGGTTGTTCTATCAAAAACTCACTTGGCCTGATGCCAGATTTGAACTGCCTGACTGAAACTCTCTTGATTTCGACCCAGATGTAAAAGAATTGAAAATAGCACTTTTCTGATTGACTCTGCGTACAGTGCTCAGGAACCGCAGAACCATCCTGCACGGTGTGCTCTGTTCATGTGTGTCCCGGGTCTCCAGGACTTTGACAGATTTTGCTCAGTTCTTTGGCCGGTTTTGTCCAGCCCGAATCTCCTACCTGAACATGTTTCCAGTGAGAATTAGCATTTAATCTGCATAGGAGTTGCCATCATAACAAGACAAAAGCCTTCTGAGAATAATTCATAAGTCCAGGAAAACCCTTCATAGGAAACAGATGAAATCGAAATATAGCAATACACATGTACTATAGTGTATGTATATTTATGTATGCTACATGTGCATAATATATACACATATATACTTGTGTGTATACAGATCCAAGTCACCTCATCTGGAAAATCCCATCCCCTAAACTTTAATAGAATCCAGCAAGATCTGAGGGTGGGGAGCAGATCTCTTGACTGAGGACAGCCTTCATGGATATCTATCTGACTTTAGTGACTGACCAGGATGGCCTCACTCTGTCCCCTTAGATGACCTAACTCTAGACTTTTTTCTTCCGAGACCTATGTCCTATAACTACCTTTCAAAACACTTCCTTGACAAACCCTGCAATTGCAAATTCTTTATTTCCCCGACTCTTGATAGTTTTACAATTCAAGAATGTGTTTTCCCTATTTTCCCGATCTCCTTCTCTTATGCCAAAAAGTTATCTTTATTTTTTACTCTTTGATTTATTTATAATTTGGTTTCTTGTATGAGAAAAACCATACAATATTTAACTTTCTGTGTCTGACTTATTTTACTTAACATTATGGCCTCAAGATTTATCCATTTTTCCTACAAATGACTCAAATTTATCCTTCTTTATGGCAAAATAGAACTTCATACTGTACACATAATATCGCATTATCTATATTGATTTTTGTATTGATGGGCCCCCAGTTATTTCCAGAGCATAGCTAGTATGAAATGAGCTGTCATAAACATGGTTATGCATGTATCAATAGAACATGATGTCTTTAACTCATTAAGGAATAAACCCAGGACAGAAATAGTTTGAACTTCAATTTTGGTATAGTTTTGAACTTCTGTAATTTAGAACTTCAATTTTTAGTCTGCTGAGGAATCTTTTTATAACAAAAGAGCTCACTCATTCCACCAAAATGTAAAAAGGCTCCTTTCCCCCATACCCTGCCCAGCAATTATTGTTTTTCTCTTTTAACAATTCTCATACTGACTGAAGATGAAATCTCAGAGTCATTTGATTTACATTTCTTTTATGGCTATTGTTGGCTCTTTGAGGCCAGGTCTTCTATGTCACCCACGATGGCCTTAAACTTACTAATGTAGCCCCAACTGGTCTCAAATTCAGAGTGGTCCTCCTGCCTCAGCCTCTTGAATCCTGTGATTACAGGGATGTGCTATCATACTGGACTTTAATTTTTATTTTGAGACAGTGTCTCAAAAATCACCAATTTTGGGAGCAACCAACTTTCGGGTCCCCTTCCATCCCTCTTAGACAGAAATTTTCTTCATCTCATTTAATACTTCCAACTCTTAACTTCCATTGTTACTAGAATTCATTCCTTGGTTTTAGAGAACACAAACTAGACGTTTTGGAGTCTCCCACCAAGATAATTAAATAGAGGTAAGAGTTTGCTTTTGTTTCATAGATCCTGGATTATGACGCCCTTAGGTAATCAAAATTTTTAAGATTCAAATTTTTATGTTATCTTTTTGTCATAGCTTTGTATAACCTCATACTCATCTATAACATTCCATTGGATCAATATTACCTAAATGACTATACTTACAATCTTATTCATTGATCACACTTCTGCCTCCCCTTAAGCCTGCCTCACCTTGGGACTTTGCTCAATAAACACCCTGAAAAAAGCAGGGTTGGCAGACCGCTCACTTTCTTGGCCCCCTTCTGTTCCTCTGTAACAGAAACTTTCTTTCTCTCAATAAATTCTTCCTACTCTTAAAAAACAATCACCAAGCTTTTCCCCAGGAGGGACCTGAACTTGCAATCCTCCTACTGCAGCCTCCCAGCATGCCGTGATTCCAGGCATGCACCACCACATCCTCTTACATTTTTCTTTAACTCCATCCAATGATTAAAAACTTTATCTCAGTGAAGTTGAGTTCACATTTTCCCTGTTTACAATAATCTTGACTCCTGTGGTAGTAGGCTTGAATAAAATATCCCTGCCTGTGTAACTTGTCCAGTGCAATTTTTCCCTGACATGACAGCCAGGCGAGGCAGTGCACTGCTGCTGCCCACCTAGGTGAGGAGAGTTTTAATGTGTCATCCTCTATCGTCCTCTGATGAGAGTTAAACTGGGATGACAGGCTGTTAATGTTCACTATCTCTGTGATCCTAACATATTCAAAGGGTAAATGGGAGGACGGGAATCCTACCTTATTGCTTCTGGGAATTAAATTCAATTGAACAAGTAGTTGAAAAACATAAATGGGAACTTATTGTGAAAGAACTTTGGTCCATTTCTCCCTACTAAATTTCTCAGTAGAGTCTAGATGTAAATATAACCATCTCTTGCTTAGACCATTGCCATGATAACTAATCATATTGAGATGGATTAATTATGTTTAATGTACATTTGACTGTTTTTCACAATTTAAAGGAAGAGAATGGCACCATTCATTTACTAAAGAGCAGAGTTTTGTGACTTGCTTGCCAATACCTGAACCTACAAATTAAGTACAAAACAGTCTATGGTGCCCTTGACTATACAGTGTACCCTTACGTCCTAAAATATGTCATCCAACCATTACCCGAGAACATTCTAATCCACTGGAGTCCTACGCCCAGTGTGCCAAAAAGTAGATAGCAAATTATGAGGTCAGTCATCCCAATAGCAATTCCTGGTGATTTGCAAGAGTGTGGGAAAAAGGCCAAGAAGGAGGAAGACAAAATATACCCAGAACAACTTTTCAGAATTCATGAGACGTGTTCTGCAGGTGATTTTATGAAACATGTTTGACTCAGAGATATTTTCATCTTTTAAATCGTGTGTTGCTGCTCCCTTTGGAAATTCAGGGTAGTTTAGCTAGAAAGAACTAGGTACCGAAGTGATCATTTGTGACACTGGTGGTATATTGCATATGGTACAAGGAAGGTACAACAAACAGAACAGTTGATTAGTACAGTTTCAGAAAGCAACATGCAGAACATTTTCCACACTGTCAACTGACATATTTAAATGAGTTTATGAAAGGAATTCTACATTGAATTGTTGTAAAATTCTACTTGTAGTTTTTTAAAATTCGAAGTGAAGTTCTCATGACAAGACTTATCTTCTTAGAGTTAAATGCTATGTACATATAACCCATTTGGGAAAATATAATTTTGAAAATTCAACCAAAATAATTGTATATCAAAATATCGAGGATGATTTTCTCACAGTGGTAAAATAGTACATGTTTTAAAATTTCTTTTCTTTACTAATTTTTGTCTCTCACTTTTCATTATTGATTAATTTTGTAGTAAAAGTTCAACATGCTAAATAAGTTAGCACGAAGTTACTTGTAAAAAAAATTTATGAACGTCTTTCAAAAATTCCTCACAGAGTTTCTTTAAGTTGTCAGCTTCTCTTCATGGCTTCATAGCTGAATCCCTTTTCTGAAGGTTGTTTTTCGTACCAGGTTTACCACGTCATTATTTTCTAAGGAGAAAGGAAATAGGAGTGATTTCAGATGTGCTGCTCAGACATTCAGTGTACTGTGAGCTGTGCAATAGGAGGGCAGTTCTCACATACTATTAAAATGATTCAAAAGTTGTTATAACCCCATAATGGTTCTCCACTGAGCCTTCCTTAGAGCAGCCCACAGATTGTGGACCATGTAGTAATGATAATGAAAACAGGTGCTAACATTCCTTAACTACGCTTTCACGTGTTACGCTAAGTACTTTGGAAGAATCAACTCGTTTAATCTTGATAACTACTCTCTGCTGTAGATATTATTATGCCCTCTTTTCAAATGTAGTGGGTCATAAGGTATTTCCACACCAATTGTCTGCTAAGGTGAGATTATTGTAGCTCAATAAGAGTTTCTATTTCTCTGTAGTTTGGCTAGCTCTGGACAGGTTTCCAATGCCATCAGGGGCTGGTTATTAGAAAAATGACTCTTGTGAAAAAGAATGCATCGCTAGCAGATGCATTTACTTCTATATAGATATTATGTGAAAATCCCAAAGGTAATAAAAATATGGCTAATATAATACTGAACTTGTCAACATATTAATAAGATTTTGTGTTTCTGAATTCACAAATCATTGGCATCCATAAATGTATTACTCTTTGCACCAACTTCATAACAGGAATTATTTTATGTATTACAGGAGTTAAACTCACAGGTAAACTTATTCTCTGATGATAATACAAAAGAAAAGTAGAACAGCTGATACTCAAACGCAAGTTCTGACTTCTTTTGGTGCCCTTCACTCTACTAATTCCCAACATTAATATTTCCCTCTAATCCATTGTGTTATTATTAGCTGGGAAGGAACAAAAGATTCCAACTTAGGAAACAAGTAACAGTGCTGATGGGACTGGCCTATTCAGTGGGGGCAAGTCAGTGGCATCAAGCTGAAAGTTCATTTAAGCAAGAGATCAGCTTCCCCTCTCTCCCATCTACCCAAGCACCAAAAAGTAAGAAGAGAACTGCAGAGATCATACAAATGCCCAGTTGACAGAAGAGGCCACATTGCCCAGGATAGCTCCTTCTCCAGTGCTGAGCCACGCGCAGGACCCACATGGGGGAATTTAATGATCTCTTTATGTTCTTTGCACTCTAACAATAGGAGCAGTGGCACCTTCAGGCAAAAATTCCAACAATTACAATTTATAAATCCCTATTTGCCTTCAGGTCATGAATATTCAATGTGAAACTACCCACCAAAGAAAGTCATTTGGGGAATGGCTGGACAGCAGTAAAACCAGAATAATCGAGAGTGACATTTCTGCAACGCACTTGCAGCAATTGCTTCATAAGGCCTTTTATTGCCTACGGTCAAGGCCTGTTCCAAATTCAGGTCAGCAGAACTTCCTAAACACCAGCTGGACTAAGCTCTGAGTTTTGCAGCTGCAAGGAAACATCATCAGAAAAAGGTTTCACCACTGGACAATTTGCAGTACACTCAAAGACATTAGACAGTGTGATTTTATAATTGGCTGAAAATAAAAATATATAACAAATATAGCATATGCCTTGAAGAATGTTATATTTAAATTATTGTTAGGGAGTTTCACTATGCAGTACAGGTTAAGCTCAAACTCTTGCCTCAGCTTCCAGGTGCTGAGACCACAGGAAGACAACATCATACCCAGCAGGAAATTTTTTTTCAACTTGTTTTTTTTTTTTTTTTTGTACCGGAAATCGAACTCAGGACCTTGCCCTTTCCAGGAAGGTGCTTATGCCACTGAGTATATCCCTGGCCACCCCCCACCCCAGCTGGAATATTAAAGGCAGGACAAAGGGAAATCTTCCCAGACTCTTATTATATCACAGAAGACAGTGGGGTTTTTTGTTTGTTTTTCTTAACCTTTGTTCATATATGTATGGAGTCCATACTCAAAAGTGAAATAAATCAATCTCGCATGTGTAAACATTGTATTGTCTCCTAGCGTAAGAGGCTGAAAGAGTAAATAAGATTCAAAAGGTACAATGAACATTGTGAAATGGGAAGAAACTGCTCAAAAGAAAAGAACAACTGGGATGGGGAAAAGGAGAAAAGAAGGAAGGGAAAAGGAAAAATAAATGAGTATACATATAGAAGATAGTTAAGATAGTTATACTACTTATTGCTATTAGTTCATTCAAAAGAAACGTTTATGAGAGCAACTCCTTTGAAGATAACAATATGCAAGGTGCTAACCATTGCTACTCTCCTGCAATCTTATTTTGCTGTTGTTTTTTCAATCATTTTGCGCAGCACTGCCAAGCTCCCTTGCACTAGCCAATGAATCTTCTTTTAGTGTCTACTTTCTTGTAACTTACTTTATACAACCTGTACAGCTTCTACAGTGCAAATGTATCTTAGGAGTTAGCTTACTGACAAAAGTCTCTTTATGGAGCTGCCACTTTCTATCCCAAACAGAAAAAATCCTCACTATTTCTCCGTCTCCATTTCTCTTAGAGTGAACTTCTCCAACAAGATGGTCATAGGATATCCTCAGTCATTTACACATTTGTATGGGTTTCATTGAGTGATAAATTCCACCAAATGATAAAGAATTCCTCACTTGCTGTCTCCAAGGCTCAAAAGCCTGAGAAAGTGCTTGGAGCTGGATGGAATGAAACAATGAACAGCTAAATCAGATACGTACAATTCCACATTTCGTTAAGTGGTGAAAAGCTGAGGACTGAAGCCAAACTGTTTCTGTTCAAAACTTACTGCTAGTGTCTTTGAAACCTTAGACTAATTTCTCTGCCTGAGTTTTCTCTTCAGTGAAATGGATATTGCATTTTTGCAATGAATAACAATTTGAATAATTGCAATGAATTAACAATAATAAATAAAAAACACAAGTCATAGTTAGGCACACTGTAACTTCTCAACATATAGATATCATGGTTGTTGTCATTGTTATCATCTTTCTACAAGGTAGTGGAACACACTGGGGCAAGATAGGTAGGTAGGTATATAGGTAGATAGATGGATGATAGATGATAGACAGATAAATAGATGGCAGATGATAGATGATAGATAGATGATAGAATGATTGATTTTTTTGTGCAGTACGTGGTTGAGATACATAATGAATACCTTCATCATGGGTAGCTGATACATGTACAAGACACATTTTAATTCTTTATGCATCCCATTCTCCTGCCCCATTTCCTCCCTCCATCCAGTCCCCTTTCTATTTGCCAAAGACTTATCTTTCTATTTTCTATTGCTCATCACTGATTTTGCTCTTTGATTTATTTATAGTTTGGGTTATTCAAATAAGAGAAACATACTATTTTTCAACTTGTGTCTGATTTATTTCACTTAACATTGTAGATTCAAGTTGTATTCATTTTCCTACAAGCAACTCAAATTTATAATGCTTTATGACAAAGTAGTTTATGTTTCTCCACCTCCTAGTTATAGAATCTTGGGAAATTCACTTCCTTCTACTTTAGTTTACTTCTCTCTAAAGAAAGGATAACAAGGGTGTGTGCATCATAAAATTTTTGGACATTTCAAGTAACTATATATGTAACTACATAGAATCTGGCACATGGTGAGTATTCTAAAAGGTAAGAAAGCTATCCTCCACAATAGTTTTTACCTTAAATCAATGTCGGTATGAAAGCCTTTGGGTATTGCCTCAGACAGGCATCCCTGTTGACCAGACACTTGTATTTGCACCTCATTATCTGAGAAAGGGCACAAGAAAGTCACAAAAGTGGAAAATGTGTCATATTTTGAACATAAAGCAGGATAAGTTCATGCGTTCTACTAGGAAACAGAATATGCCATTTGCTCTTTGGAAAGGTTAGAACACCGCTGGTTAAAGCAGCCCTGAGCCTGGCTACACTTAGATCTATTTCTAAAGCTCTCTGCTGTGCTCTGCATAGCATGGAACACAGGAAGGAAGACATGCTGTGCAGTGAGGGGTGCCACAAATGGGTTGGGGTGGGATTGCTCCTTTAGGGATGCTCCTTACAGTTCCAGTCTCTTTTGAAAGTTTCTTGGCCTGAGTACCAGGTAGTAGTAACTTCTCCCTTTACCACTCTAGTTTAAGACAATAATGGCTGCCAATTTCTGAGCTCCTTTGCCTTCTTATAAAGCTGTCAGTTCAGTGCATTACTGGTGTAACAAGTCCTTACATTTATTTCTCTGTGGTTTCTTTTTATCGAGATAGACACTGACGGATTTAGTGATCTTCTTTATTCTTTCCCTCTCTGCCTTTCCTTTGATTGATTGATTTTAAAAGGTGTCTGACTGTATGGACTTCTGTTATGGTTTAAGTCTAACATGTTCCCCAGAATCTCACATTCAGAGGTGGGTCCTGTTCGGAAGGGGCTGGTCACTGGGGGTGAGACCCAGGAGGGTGTATTCTCTGCCTGAGTCTTCCCTTCTCTCTCTTCTTCCCCGCCACCATGAGGAGAGCAGCCTTCTTCTGCCATGCTGTTTGCCATGCCACTTGTGCCCTGGAGAAAGGTTATCAATACTTCAATAACATGTTTATATATTAGCTCTTTGGAGAGCCCAATTTACACAGATGCAACAAGAGTCTAGATTCACTCATGTTTCATGAATAAGCAAGCAGTAACTAAGAACATAAATATAGAGGAGAACGTTACTAGACCCAGGCCCTGTCCTGGCAACCCTGGTGAAAGATCATCTCTGAGAAGAGAGAAAGAAAGGACAAATCTGCCATAGCCAAGTCAAGATCCCAGATGCTGTCTTCACACGTGGAGACTTGACTTTTGCTGCACTGTAGCAACTGAGCCTCAAAACAACAAGTAGTTCTGTAACTAAATGGAGATTTCCTGTTTCCTGCCCATGGAAGGGGAATGAAAAGTGATATAAATCTCCTTCCATTTCTAAAAGAACAGCATAAAGTAGTATGGCCAACTACATTCTCTTGCACGTGGAAATAAAAAAGAATTTTTTGGGACAAGATTTAGAACTCTAGGCATGTAGCTCAGTTGTAGAGTCCATTACTAGCATGTGTGAGGCCTTGGATTCACTTCTCAGCACCAAAACAAAAATAAAAGGTAAATAAAGTTTGCCTTAGAAGGAAAAGCTTCAGCAAAGCCTCCGCTTTACTGATTGGCGTGTCCAGAATCTGCTGCTGACAGGGCCCCAGACTCCACCATCAAGGCCCACCGTGATCACCTTCTGCATACCTTTGGCACCAACACTGCTTTCAGTGAGCCTCTGCTGTCTGCCCTGATGATGAGCCCAGTGGACTGAGGTGGTGCCTTGTCTCCACCATCCTTCCTCCCTCCCTCACATCACCTGCTCACCTTAAATGCTAAGCTAGCAGAAGTTGAAACCCAAACATTTTCTGAAAAGTTGCAGAAAATCTCACAGATTTAATTATCAAGATATTTTTGTTCCCAAATGATCTTTCCTCCAGTGCAGTTCGGAGGAGCTGTGGTAGGAAAGAGAACCAGTGTCTGAATACCTAAAAGGGGGAAGTGCTCAAATCTGTGGCATGTTAATGAGATCCTTCAGTTCCTGTCAGATAGCTGGAGACACTCTCCACCCCGACTCTCCTCTTCCCCCTAGGCCTCCCTCCCCCTCCTCTTCTGTATCTAAAGATGAAGGTTAATATTAAGCATCACATTAATGGTTGTCAAATCAATCATGGATTCCTTTGAGCTATGTTACACAGACGCAACATGCTTTATCAGAAATCAAAGGAAAGACAGTGCCAGAAGTGGATGAGCTAATGCAAAATTCCTTACATGGGCACCCTAGAGAGAGAGACTGGTTTAATATTTAATGTAGTCATTAACCCAAGAATGGGAGGGAGAGGGCAATGGAAGGTCCGCTCCCCTGGCCTGTGGGACAGGGCACTAAAGTAAGCTGTCCCTTCTGGGATCGGATTCACACACGTCTAAAATCCATAAAGTGGGTCACAGGTGAAGGGAATTGGAAAAGTCTCTCGTGGCTTGCAGATATATTGTTCTAAGAGAGCGGCTGTACTTGGCAGTCATGCCTGAAGTTCACCACCCTGGGAGAACCAGAAGCCATGTCAACTGAATTGCTCAATTAGTTTGTTATGGCAACAGACATGCTGTCACCAGCACATATGGTCAAACTGCAGCAAATAATCAATTATTGAAGGAAACTCTCTCCAAGAAGCATTAATCCATCAGGATTATTGAAGGGTTTGTTTTTGTCTCTATTTGGATTTGGTTATCACAGGAGAGAATGTTTGCTTTGACCGCTACTCAGAGCTGCCTCCAAGAGCTAGAATGTCAAAACCATTTGACACTGTGAAAGGGAAAATTCTAGGAAAGTGTACAACAGCAAAAGCCATCTGAAAAAGAACTTCTTCACTTTCAAATATTATGATGGTGTACAGAAGATTCTATTTATGCCAGTGAGTGCTAGCATATATTCTATGCTCTACATGGCAGCGTATGCTTTGTGTTTTGATTCAATTTGCTTTCTTTCTTTCTTTCTTTCTTCTTTTTTTTTTTTTTGAGGCAGGATCTCACTATGTAATTCAGGCTGACACTGAAGTCCCTCTGTAGTGCAGGCTGGGCTCAGTCTCGTGGGGACTTTCGTGCCTTGCTCCGGAATGCTGAGATTACAGTGGGCACTGCCATGCCCAGCTTCTGTTTTTTTTAAACACATTCACCCAGAGCAAGTAATCCCATTATAATTGTTTCATTTTAAGCACAGAAACAATTCTTGATATTTGCAGCATATGCTAAACCCACATGTATTGTTTCATTCAATTATATTTTTCTACTCATATTATCTTCCTAATTGTTAATTTCTAGAAGCTCAATAACTTCAACCCCACCAAGGAAGTCATTTTTAAGCACGTGAAACATTCAACCACATCTAACTCTTTTCTCCACAAGTTTAAATGTAAAACCTTTCACCCTGTGGAATTTAAAAAATACTCTCTCTTGAAATGAGTAATTTCTGAATCTGGGCAGAAGGTGCAGATAAGCTGAACATCAAAGACTTTGGCAGTAGAATAGACCTCCACAGAGTATAAGACCACACCTAGCTTGGGGCAGGAAGCCAGGTTTTATATCCATGAATTCTTTTGGGATTAGGGACACTTTTTTCGTTCAATTTTTCAATTAAACTTTTTAAAGGAACATTTAATCCCATAAAAGTCAGATTGATTGAGAATACCAATAAACAACTGTCAGCACCTTCTTTTGGTTAAAATATACAAATATCTTTTAAAGAAAAAAGTTCTACATTACATGAAGTTTTTGAAAGCCTAAAAATTTTTCAAGCTAAAAACCTTTCAATTAAGAAATAAGTTATTACCAGTTTTACAAAAACCCCTTGATAAAATAGGCTCCTGCCTGGTCTTCAAGTTCCTCCAGAAGAACACAAGGAATGTAGCACTAAAACTTATTTGCTGAAACACCCTGAGAAATATGTACCAATTGAATTTCTTCCAGTTCTCTTCACTTTCTCCTTTGCTGAACAATTCAGGCCATAATTTAGTATGAGAAATGACAAGGACGCTTAACAAGAAAAAAACTCACTTCATTCATTTTATTACCGCAGGCCTTTAAATATTACACAGGCCTTGACCTAGATATTTCATTTCTAGAAACTAATTTTTGGCAAAAATATCACCAAAACACTGGAAGTTCTACATAAAGAAATATTTACTGCAGTACTGCTTGTAATGATAAAAATATGGAAGCAAAACTAAAAAGTGCCTCAATGAATGCTGGAATGAAGGTTAACATGAAATACACTGAGGCCAATGAGACAATATTGGATGTCACAGAGCTCAAGTTTCTCTCTGACCCTGCAACATGATTTACACATTGCTTTCAACATGTTCCCTCACCGACACAGCTTTGAGTTGGGAAGCTGATTCATACCACAGAACTCCAGGAGGAGGAAGGGAAAGGAAGACATTTTCCAGACAGATACCCTACAATGCCTTTAAAACCATACTGGCAGAAAACCAAGAGGTGGAAACAAGTGGAACACAGAAATCTCCACCTTTCAGGTGTATGTAACTTTCACTCTTTCGTCCTTAGTTACAATCTTTCTCTCTTCCTTGCTTGCTTGCTTGTTATCATTCTTTCCGTCTTTTTATCTCTATACAATTGAAACCTTAGGTTATCTCTATGGAAAAAAAAGTACCATGGAAAGATGACAATCTCAGTACTACTAAGAATATAAGAGTTAAAACAGATGGATGAAGGAGAAGAACAACTATCCTGGCAGGTGAATGGAAGATTTCAGCGAGGGTAAAAAAGCAAAACCGGGAAAAGCAAAAAAACTGGCAATGTAGGAAAATGCAATAAAATATCTATTTGTTCATAACCCTAACCCTAGCCCTAACCCTAACCCTAACCCTAACCCTAACCCTAACCCTAACCCTAACCCTAACCCTAACCCTAACCCTAACCCTAACCC
>NW_004955526.1:935628-990754 GCF_000276665.1 Chinchilla lanigera | reverse complement strand
AGCCCTAACCCTAACCCTAACCCTAACCCTAACCCTAACCCTAACCCTAACCCTAACCCTAACCCTAACCCTAACCCTAACCCTAACCCTAACCTGAACTTTACAGGAAGGTCTGCAAATTGACAGATCCTACCCAAAGAGTACAAATGAGCTTTTTATGACTAATCATTTTTCTTCAGTGCTGGGGTTTGATCTCATGGCTTTGCAAGTGCTACACAAGTGTTCTGCTACTGAGCTGGTCTAGGAAGCTCAGCCCTATACCCTTAAAAATGAAAATGCAGCTAAGATTAGCAGTGATTTAGGAAAACATTTTTAGTGCATGCTAGTAAATAAAATGGGGCTCATCTTGAGAATTTGATACATGAGTTTAACTTCTCTTGATCATTTTCAATCCCATTACTCTCCTCGTCCTCCTGTTTCCTCCATCTCTTTCCCCATTTCCAAAAGTTTACCTCCTTTTGTATTATTATCTCTTCTTTATTTCATTAAGTAGCTAACTAGGCTTCTCATACCAGAGAAACAATACAACATTTAACTTTTTGAGACTGGTTTATTATGCTTAACATCTTGACTTCCATTCTACCAATTCTTCTTCAAGCTACATGATTTAATTTTTCTTTACAGCTAAATAATACTATACTGTATGTGTGCACCACATTTGCATAATCAGTTCACCTGCTGATGGACATCTAAGCTATTTCCACAGCTTAGCTATTGTGAATTGCACCACTATACATGCAAGTATGCAGTTTTTTGGGGACTGTAATATGGTAACTTTAAAAAATAGAGGTAGTTTAAAGCATATATGTAGCAGGGAATCTGAAGGATAAAAGGCATTGCATGATAGAAAGCAAGCTCTTTTTAAACTACAAGAATATTCTTATGGAAAAAATTGCATTACTAAACTAAGAATACAAGCAATTTTTTAAATGAGCATTCAGAAGACATTCAGAGAATAGAGAACATTCAAAGAACTGGAGATAAAAAATAAAACAGTTTTTGGAAATAGCTAATACAATTTGAAGACAAAGTTAAGGAACTCTTACAGTAAGGAAAAAAAAGGCAAACATTCAAAAAGAATTAAGAAATCCAACATGCAATTAAGAGGTGTCCCCAAAACAAAGATAAAAGAGAAAACATACAGGTAACAGGAAATTCTGCTGAAGAAAATACTTTAAGAAATGTTCTGTATTGAGAATGCTATATTAAAAGGATCTATCAAATTCCCAGTATAATGATGGGATTCAGAAACACTAAAGGGGACTCTCCTATGACTGTGGAGGAGACAGAGAGAAGCCTCTAAATACTGTGTTCTCAGAGGTGAGGAAATTCGTTTACTTTAAAAAAAATAATTTCTCAATGACAACTCTGGAGACTAAAAAGAAATAGAACAATACCTTCAAAAATCTGACATAAAAGTATTTATAATTTAAAATGCAATATATAATCTATCAAGTAGAAAAATTAAATATTTCCAAATAACTAATCTGAAAAATTTAATTCCCATGCACTCTTTCTGTCAAATCTACTGAAAAAACTGCTCCAAAAAATGACAAGAGTAAACTCACAAAAAATCAGACACAGTATGCAGGAAGCAGGAGATTCAATACAGGGAGAAGATAGGAGACACCCCAGAAAAATAGGACAGACTTTCTGAGATGGCATATGGGGACCAACACAGATCGAGACCAGTCGAGAGTGGAGCAAGAGGTTAAAAGGCTCTAACTGAAGGTTTTTTAGAATCAAAGAAATCATCACCTGATGTAATCGATGGTAGCTGCAGGGACTTTCAGTTAAGCTACAGTTTGGCTGACCTGGTGACATGTAGAAAATCAAACCTGAGCCATCTCTAATATGGAAGAGAATCACTGACTCATAGAACAAAAAAATACCGTGTAAGAGAGAAAATATAACCCGAGTACGTGTCACTCAGTTGTTTTAAAAATGTTTGCACGGCTATAACAAAGTAACATCTAGGTATGGATTAATAAAAACTCTTCCGTCTATGCTGCCGCGATGAGAGGGGAGAGGACATGAGCAGTGGGTTGAGGAGGGTGAGGAAGCCAAACGCTTCTCGAGGAAGAAGTAAAAAAAAAGCTGGAAATGTAACAAAATAAATGTGATTTTTAGTAAGTTGGGCATACATCCCCAAATAGCAACAAAAATAATGAAAATTATTGTCCTTGTAACTTGTAATTTCAGGGTCAGAAAGGACAGGTGAGAGCACTATTATTTCACTAGAAGCTTTCAAGTTCAGCACATAAAGGTATAATGTAAATACAAATTTAATTCAGTTTCTAATGCAAACAAACATCTATTCCTGCTACAGACAATTGTATGAGATCAGAAGCATATCTTGACATAAACATTATGCTATGCTAGGAACTGAGTCATAATGAATCCCATATCACCTACCTTTGCCTCTTAATAGTTTGGTTTTGGGGACTTACCCTAACTGTTTATGTGCCTCAGTCTCTCTGTCAGGATAAAACAATGGGGGGAAGTATGATGATACATGTAAATCATTTCTAACTATTAAATATCAGTAATCGAACAAGGAGATGCAGAATCATAACCAGTTCAATATAACTTGATTTCTGTTCCTCTGAAATTATTCACCCAGTGAAGCAAGGGCAAAGACAAAGATCTGCTTAAACCTAGATGGATTCAGTTGCCTTTGGTGAAAATAGGGCTGTCAGTGAACACAAGGCCCAGTAGCGGCCAGTAGGAACTGGACCAACTTCCAGTCCTTTCTGCCTCTGCAGAGCTTTGAAGGTACTGGAAGAATCGATCAGACTAGTCATGAAAATAACCAGTTGCTTTAGAGAACTTCTTGATTTATAACATACCCAATTCTGCTTTCAAATATGTTTTTCCACCTTTGCTTTTTGTAATAAAAAGTATTTATTCTGAACTTCTGCATAAAAGATAAACCCTGCAGTGGACCCTCAAGTGAGTTTTCAAAATACAAGTCATGAAGACTACCCTAGAGAATTTTTTTAAGAAGTGGAGTGTTTTTAAAATATTCACAGAAAAGATTTGTAAGTGTGAGGGCAACTTTAGAAGCATTTAGAAAATAACCTAGATTCATAAGTACTAGAATCAAGAGATGAGAAGAAAGGTTGAAGGAATTACTGATATCTTGACTGAAAACAAGTCTAAACAGAGTTGACCTCCAGTCTCTGAAATAGTTGTCACATGGAGATAAACACTGTACATCTGTAGGACAGCACGAAATTGGGGGTAACTAGGTGGGACCAGGAGGAAGAAATGGAAGTTTGCTCCTAACAGGAAAGCCAGACCTGGTGGCTCACACCTGTACTCACACAGCTATGGAGACTAAGGTAAGCGGATCAGAAGTTCAAGCCCCACATGGCAATTTAGCAACTTCATGAGACTCTTCTCAAAAGTTAAAAAATAAAAACAACTGTGGATATATGTACCTCAGTGCGAAGACCATGGGTTCAGAACCCAGTACCACATATAAAATTGGTAATCATAAAAAGAAATGAAAACTGTGATGCAGAAAGTGTTCAGTGGAGTGCAAAAAGCATTTTCAAAAACATCACAGAGGGAATTTCTGCTGAGGAAGTAAAGTTTCAGATGAAGAGAACTCCAGGTTTCCATTCTTTCTAGGATCCCATTAACATTACAGCTCACAAGGACTGCTGAGTTCACATTCGGAGAAGGCGATTTCATCAAATGGCCAACTCAACAAAAAGGAAACAATTATTCCAGTTAGATTCCCTCTCTGAGAGAATTGAAAGAAGAAAGGAACTAAAGGAGCACTCCAGAACACACTCAAACGAATGGCTAGGATATTTCGTTTTATATTCAATTGTTTCAGGAGCATATCAATGCAGCTTTATTACAGTACAATGTGGACACATTGGCTTCTTACCCCAAGGAAAATAGCCAAGAAAAGATGTGCTATCTGAACATATTGGACTGGAAAGCTAGTTAGAGATATTGAACTGTAGAAAGATGAGCCACCTGCAGAATCGATACCAGTATTTCAGTTAGGACCTGGAGGGTGTTTGCTGCTCTTATTGACTATGGCCAGTTCTATTCTATTAAAGCTGTGACAGCTGATGAGACTGTACCCTGGGGTAGAATTACCGCCCAATTCATCAGTGGTGCTTATTGAGCAGTTACCACTGACAGAGACCCTGGGAAATTCTTCTCAATGCTAAGCTATTCAGGTAAGGGACTCTAGCAAGTATTACTCCTTTTACACCTTCTAAGCCTTTGTTCTTTTCTGAGCAACTTTTGTAACACGTGGCTCTGGCAGCAACAAAGAAATGAAAACAGGGGTTAAAACTTACAGCCATAAAAATTGTCATAGTTAGCCAGTAGATTTGGAAGCAAGTAAGTGGAGGGAGCTTCACATCACAGATCCTATTCAGTGATCATGGTTAACGTGGTCATAATCCACAGAAATATTTCTGAGAGAACAATTTAAATGTACTTATGATAGTAAAATTGGCTGGTGCATCATACTATAAGAAGAAATACTGAAATAAGAATAACTTCTTCTCAATAGTTAGAGTAGGCAATGATAACATTAAAATCAAGTGCCTCACAGTGGTAGTGAACCCTACCTGAAATATCATGCCACAGTTATTAATGAGATTTGCAAGATGTGGCTAAATTAGTGTTTGGCTACAGAGTAATGCCTTTGAATGTGGGTACTGCAGCTAAATTCTTCTGTTTGTCTCACTTTCATAGTATGTTGTCATCTTGATTGGTTTCAGGCCCAAGTACGATGTGAGTAATTTATTTACAGCCTGACCTATGTGCTCATGGTTATAGGAGAAACAAAGCATATCAATAATTGTTGCTAAGCAGCACAGACCATATTTAAGTGGAATAGAGGTAAGATGATCAATAACATTTCATTCATCCCTTTGCTTTCAACATATATCACTAAATTTACCTTCTCCTCAACAGATCCTCTTTTGGAAACTGTTTCATTTTGTGTTTCAGAAAGGAGTTTATATGCACATAGGTACACACTGACTCTTATGAAAAAGAGAACTGTTGTACAGAAGATCAAATAGTTCAACAAAACTTTGAATAAAAAGTAATTTTTCTCCTCCCCAGGAATTGCAAAGGAAAGGAACAGTAGCAAAAAGCAACCCCACACCAACACCTCACTCTTGCCCCTGCTCAGAGAAGAGGCATCTGACAGAGGAGCCTGAAATGTGGTCTCTGAGCTGAGATGTGGCATCACAGCTCCGTGGACAGGTCCTGCGGGCACTAACGCAAGCAAGAGAAGATGGCCTTTTTCACTTAGGCCATGGCCAGGCCTACAGCCACACTTTTAGGGCCTCACAGCCTTGTAGATGTGGACATAAATGGGCCCTGGATGTTAATAATCATCTGATTGGATGTGCCGATCCCAAGAGACTACAAGGGCAAAAGGAGAATGAACACACTTCTGTGGACACAGCCAGGCCAGGGAGCTATGCATCCCTGCGCTGTTCATCAGAGCCCATGCTGGAAGGTTCTTCTGCTCTGCCTCCTCCATCTATGCACCCCAGTACTTTCCCATTTTAGGAGAATGTACTTGAAGACAGAAAAGCCAAACAAATGACCAAGCCTCATCCGTCACGTTTTTGAGTTCTTCAACCTGCCGGCAGAGGCTGTGATGCTCACGCTGGAGTTTTGCTTCAGGACTGAGTCTAATAGAACTTGTATTTTGCCTCCTAAACCCAAAAGTTTGGATGAGTATTCCCATAAAGCAAAGAGACAATCTTTCAAATGCAAATGGTTATGCAGATTTAGGATCAAAATAAATGTTTAGTTTTGTGAAAAATCACTTTTTCTCTCCCAAGTATTGAGGACTACATTTACTATTCAACTTAAACTTGCTGTATTGGTGTGAACTACGGCTGTGATGGGTTTCTTCTCAACCAAGGCAATTATCTATTGCCCTTGCCCACTGTTCTTCTAGACGTGATCTCAGATATGCCTTGCCTTTAATACTATGGATGTCAAGAGAGTCACTTCAGTCATCTAAGAATCAACAGTCACAATTCTTTAGTACATCTTTATTTAAGAAATAATGGCTCAGTTCTGTGAAAGGGCAACCCAAGAATGACTGACAAGGAGTCCAAATTCTGGTAGTCACAATTTTCCATTTCTTCTGGATACTAATAAGCTTTTTGTTATTTATTTGAAAAATCATTAGAGTATTAAAAAGAATTCATCACTTATTAAGAGTTAAATTAGCATTGGGTTAATGAACTACTCCTGTCTGTTCATGCAGAGAGGATATGGCAGGATTATTATTGGTTTGGTAGAAAATTGTATTCCACTCCCCTTCCCTGCTTTTGATATCCAGGAATATGTAGTTAGGGAAAACTTCAGCATTTTACCAGTTAAATCTACTTGTTATGTTGTCTTTCTGTAGTGAGCTCAGTCAACACATTACAGAAATATATCATCTTCTAGGGAACAACACCTGGGTACCAAGTTCTTAATAATTACACTTTAAATGTGAATATCATCTTCTCAAAAATGACAAGTGATATTTGTGTTTGCCACTTGGTTATAAATAAGAAGGTGCATTGACCAATGTGACATTTTGAGGAGATTCAAGTCACAAGGAGAAAACATACCTCAGCAGGAGAAAACTAATTCAAAAGCTCTGAAGAAGGAAAAAAGTCATTTCCAGATGTCTTGGAGTGTACTGTATCTCACGCAGTAGAAAAAATAAACCCTGATGAAAGAGAAGAAATGAAAGTTTATGCAAAACTGTTCATTGTAGGGTCAAATCCCTCGTCATCAACTAGAAATGCAGTTGACATGGCCTGTTCAGTCCTTGGAGTTGCACAGCTGGATTCTGTGATCCTTGCTTCACCTCTCATTGAAGATGGGGTTAATCTTTCCTTGGAGCATTTATAGCCTAACTGGGAGGAATTAGAAAATCTAGCTATGACCTATTAATAGTGCCCCTGAGGCATATATTCTTTAGTAGGTTGGACAGTGTACTGTCTGTCATGTCTGGATTACCTATTTTGCCTCCATATCAGTCTACTCACATGAATCACTGCATTGTTTTTATTAAGCAATTGTTTCCTAACTGAAACTGTCTATATAAAGAAAATAATTGCAATATAGTTTCCTTTATTTGTATGAGTAATAGAAATCAAAAATATTTGTTGGTAGATATGTTTTGGCCTAGGCATCAGGATAATGCATGTAATGTGTATCTTGTTTGTAGTTTACCTATGATTTCACCATGTATTCTTGTGCCATATTTTCGTCTTTTTATTTACAAAAACAAACCAAAGTAAATCTGAAGTTTTGTAATTATTGTTTAAAGGCGTTATAAAAACTCCCACTGCCATCTTTAGATTCTTTTTAATTCTTAATCCATCCTTGAGGTATTGCTACTCATTTGAGTTTTCAGTAAGTATTGCACACTTGCATGTGCTGGACACTGTGGGCTCCAGACGGAAGATGAGGCACAGAGCCATCAGCTGTGTGACATTTGTTTCCCATTAATTACCAGCTAGGAGGGGTCAAAGCCAGAAAAGCGTGACAATAAGATTTGTACTTCAGGGCCAACACGGCCTATTTAGACAACTTTATTTGAGCTGTGAACTTAACTCTTGTTTTCTTTGGTGCTGAGGATTGCACCCAGACCCTTTGCTAAATGCACAAACTCTTGCCACTTAGCTACACCCCACCATGGTCTTAACTATCTTAAAGCAGAACGATATAATCAAAATTTAGAGCTAGATGGAACTATAAGTCATTGAGTATAATTCACTCGTTTAAGAACCAGAAAACTGCAAATAAATAAACAATAGCCTTTGACATATATTAAAAATCTCCTTAATTCTATAAATTTATAGCCCAAATAGATTTTAAATTCTTAAAAAATCTCTTGTATCTCAATATTTTTAAAGCATGGATCTATATAACCTTATTTTGCCCAAATCTTCTCAACTTAAAGAAAGTAACTATGGTTCCATATAAAAAATAAATACAATTCACCTTTTCTTACATACGGTTTCACAGTTTACTGGTTGGAAAATTTGACCATTAGAATTATGCAGAGTCAACTGATTTGCCTGCTAAACCTTATTTAAACTTTGAGCTTCTTAAAGCCTTCTAGCTTTTATATTAATCATATATAACATTAAATGTAGAGTTAACATTTTAATTTAGACATGTACAATATGATTTCAGGTAAATCCTTAAATGCTTATTTTAAATCTATGCAGTGTAATGGCTGAGATATTTTAAAGGGGAACATTAATATCACATTTATCATTTTTCAAAATCCAGAACTTACAAAGTGAATTCTCTGAAGGGTTATTTTGAAAATGGAGAAACAACTTACATTGTTAATGTATCTGAACCTCAGTAGAAGCTTTTTTGTGATCCCTTTCACTACTATTGATAAATAAGTGAGATAATAGGTTCATTTTGTGAAGGAGATTATGTATGGAATTTTAAAATGAGTTTTTGATGTTTCATTCTACCTGAATTTCTCTTATTGAATAATCTTTAAAAATGAGCTTTTTAAGGTTTTATAATTTTTCAAATTGTTGTTTCCAACTTTTTTCCATGAACTATTAAAAATTAGTGAATAATGAATACTTTCCAAATACTAAGTACTTAATGTTTTAAAAGCCATAAATTAAAAGTGGTAATACTATCAAATAATTGCTTAAAACTTAAAGTTAAGTTATCAGTAGTGTATATGACAGACATATTTTCTGGGGAGATGTTAATCTAGTAACCCAAGGTGGAAAGTTTATATAATTTTTTTCCAGTAAATACATAAAGAAACTGTAGTTTGTTATTATATTTCCAGAATACATTGGAGCCTTACTTAACAAAATATGCTGTAACTTAGAATTTGCCCTGAGTCCAACCCACCCAAGAAGCTGTAGTCCGCAGAACATCAACAGTGTCTTATACATTCACCTGCTGTAAATTCTGAAGACCGCAGAAGACTTTACTAGAGTGTCCACTGAGAGACGGCCAGTGCTAGAACTTGAACCACAGTAATAGCAAATAATTCTTCAGGTCTCAAAAAAGAGATCATTTGGACAGCTGTATATGAAATAAAAATGAAAATTACTCTGTTTTACATGAATGGTTCACAATTTTCTGTACCAGAGCCAAGTAATAACTAAAATTAGAATCTTAATTTTCAGTGATAAAAGGTCCAAGTCTCAGTTAAGATTTTGTTTCCAGGTTTTCCACTCAGTATTTTCAACTTTTGAGTCTATAAGCAACAGATATAATTATTGTTTTATAGGCTGACAATTCATCTTTCTGCCAAGTGTACATTTAGAGAAATGTGAAACTGTTTGAAAGAAAATTTTAAAAAAGAAAGAAAAAAACATTCTTATATTACAAAAGGAATCTTTTTTTCTATAACTAGTGCTAAAGTTTTTCCCATATATTTTTTTTCTTTTGTGGTTTCTTTTTGCTTAAAAGTAAGAACAAAAGAAGAAAAGATAAGCAGTTTATACTCATGGGTGACATTTACCTTTTATTAAAAGGCTTTTCATCAAGATCACAGACCACTTCCATAACATTCAAAGCAATTTGAACAGTAGTTCAAGCATTCTTGAGGTTGAAGTAAAAAGATCCAGTTTAGCAATACAAATGAAATAATGAACACAAATTATATCAAAGAGAAGATATGCACTAACAGGAATGTGCCCAACCCCTTGATATGTTTTATGTATAATTCACACCACTGAGTACATGACCAAATCAGTTTCATTTGTTCATCTATGTATTTGTATTGCTTATGGTTCTAAGTAATGCACATGTAATGTAAAATAAACATGAAATAAGGTTGTCATTATAGGGACTCTTTTAAAAAGGTAAGAAAGCTTACATTCATAAGCAATGGAGAGCAATCCTGCAAGAAAAGAGAGTGTTAGCACTTAGGGAATGTGTCTTCAGATGCAGTGAAAAAAGGTTTGTTGTTTTAGTTTTTGTCCATGGCTCTAAAGGGCATATGAAACAAAAAACTGGGAGGATATTGTTAATATTCAATAAAGAAAGCATGAATCACTGCAGAAAACTAGACATTTATAGAACCTACCAACAATGTCTCTTTGCAGTAAATGAGGTCAAAAGCCTTGAATATTAGAAAGAAACAAAATATTATCTCTCTTTATACAAAGCTATGTTCATCTTAAACGATTTTATTAGTTTCCATTACCACCATCGCAAACATCATGGTTGTCTCTGGTAGACAGACCACAGTCTGTCTACCAGAGAGAAGAGAAATGAGGCAGAACATGGAAAAGAAAAAATGAGATTGAATACTGGGATTAATAAAAACGTGGGAATTTTGCTGGTTGTCATGGTAGCAGAACTTGCCAAAACATAAAACCTTTCCCCTATCACCTAGTTCTGCTTAGAGATTCATTGTTACTTTTCATCCCCTCCAGAACAGAAGTAAATCTACGTGATCCAAGAGTCATCAGATGTCTCTGGCTGCATGTGCACGGACAGCAATGTCTCCCCACCCTACCTCGACCAGCCATCAGCCTTTTCTCCTCTGATATAATGATTGGCTCACACATCTTGCTCTTTGTTCCTCTCTCTTCTACTTGAATTCTCCCGTGGACAAACTCAGCAATATTTATGGCTTCCAGTGGCACAGTTATAGAAATACTGACCACTCCCAGATCTGCATCTGCTCCTCAACACTACTTCTGCATTCCGTACCCTGAGGTACCAGTGTCTACAGATATCTATGCAACTCAAACATATCAACCACAATAAATACTAAACTGAAATCATAAATTTTCTAACCAGACCAACTCCTCTTTTTGTATTTTCTGTCATGTGATTGCATTGTCACCTACCAAACCACCAATAAGCTACGCCTTATCACTCACATCTACTTAGAAGCAATTAACATGTTTGATATCATTTCTACACATCCACATTACAGCAACCAGTGAGGTAGGTTTTGCTGTTACTCCCCAGCTGCAGATGAGGAAACAGAAACAATCCTGCTTTCCCCAGACCACTTCACTAATACGGAAGCAGAATCAATTTTTGCACTGAGCCTGCCTAACTCTACCTTTATAAAGTTTATCATCTTAAATATCTTGTGATACCCTCCTCCATCCCCTCATCACTATTGTTAGATCTGAGCAATTACATATTACCTCTCACTTAGACTATTGAAGGAATTTTTGAAATGGTTTGTCTGTCTCAGTTTTTACCCATCCTTCTCACTGAACTTTCTAAAGTAGATATTTTAAATCATTACCATGCTGCTTTAAAACAGTCAGTGCTCCCTTTAACCAATGAGTATTTCTGACATGCTTTTGTTTGGGTTTCAGCTTGTTTTTTGTTTTAAGAAAACAATATTTTTTGCAGGAATCAGAACTATTATAAATAGGTTTCAAATTTACTACATTATCTCTGGTGCTGTACACGAGACTGATTGTATATCTTTATTTCTTCAAGAGATTTTCCACGTATCTTAGAAAGCCTTCTCTTAGGCAGGGGATATAGCTCAGTGGCAAAAGCACCTGCCTAGCAAGTGCAAGATCCTGAGTTTGATTTCTGGTACAAAAAAAAAAAAAAGCCTTCTCTCACCCTCATTTGGAAAATTCCTAATTATTTTAAGTAGCAGGTTTGGGGGACCACATAGGAAAGCTTTCCCTGACCTACAGGCTCCCCTACAAAACTTTAGTGTCTCATAGTATCACCATCACTGACCAAATAGACATCCACATGAACCACCCAAGTTTTGTCACTTGCTAGCTTTACAATTCAACTTAGACAATATTTTTGAAAACTTCATTCTAGTACTCTGGCTTTATCTCTCATGTCTGCCTTTGCTGCCAGACTACAATCTAAAATGCAAGTCATCTTCTACACCTTGCCATCACTATCTTCTTGCACAATGTCTAGTCAATGGTGGATGCTATAATAATTTTAAGCTAAACTAAAATAAGACATGGAGTCCTACTCTAGGTTCAGAATAAGTAATAAATAATGTGACATTTTATTTGAAATGATTAAAGTAATTTATAAAAGAGTGTGAAGGAGTTGAACATGTAAGATATGAGACTATAGAAAGATCAAGGATGGCTTCACCTTAACCAGGGCCATCGAGGAAAGCCTATGAAACCCCCGGGCTCAGCTGACAGCAGAATATGTGACTTGGTATGCATAGTTATTTCTGTACTGTAGGTCTGATGGTACCTAAATCACCTGGAAAGGAGACAGCAGACTAAAAAATACATTTGGAAATGGCACAGGACATTTTGATATTTCCTGTGTGAGAGAACTAGTTATTTTGACTTCCACTTTGTATTTGTGTCATACTATTATTCTTAAATGAAGAATAAAATAATATCCCATTTAGGGCTATTTTTCTCCCATGTATTTTTTTTTAATAATGAGTTTCTCAGATAGATTTGATTGTATGTTACCATAAGTTCAACAAACTTAATAGACATTTAGTTTTCCTCTTAGTCACTTGGAAAACAGAGAATCTGAAATATTGCTATGTTTCAATGACATATTTTACTCCCTTGCAATATTATTTAATGTAATTCTTTTAATTATACTTTGGAGCAAATTTAAGTGTATAAATCTAAAAATTATTTTCTCATAAACTCTACCATAGAATTTTAATCAAATAAACAGTGGTTTGGATTTGATATAAATATTTTAAATCCAGCCCTGAAAAATAATACTAGCTCTTCTGTCAGAGTCCTAAGTTCTAACCACAATCAGGCTTGAAAAAATTTTGTCAGCATGTCTGATGAAATATACTAGGATCTCTTTCTCTTTTACTTTAAGCACTGTAGTTTCATATTTCCAAATTCCTTTGTTGTACAGCAAGGCTACTGGCTGTGTGAGTCTGAAAATTCTGTTTTCTCTTATAATTGTGCAGGAGACATCAGAAGGCTGTAACCAAGCAGCCATTGGCTATTAGAGGCAACAACAGCAAAAGGGCTGTCTTCAAGGTGTAATTATCAAGGATGAATACTCCTTTTATTCCCAGGAAAAAAGCTCTAGGCCCTTTCTTTGACCAGGAAACAATTCTGTGTGTGTGTGTGTGTGTGTGTGTGTGTGTGTGTGTGTGTGTGTCCTCATGCACATGTGTGCTTATCATCATTCATGCCACAGACATGTGAGACCCAGACTGAACCACTATCGGTGCTTACAGCAGATATATCTCCTCATTCTACTAGAATAACTAACCTGGTAGGCTATAAACTTGGAACTAAGAACCATTTTACTACTCAGCTATCTTGGGAAGAAGCATACAAACAAATAAAACAAGAGAAGAGAGAAAATTTCTGTTGTAAAAGTCTCAGAGTTGGATCTTTGTTTTCTCTCAAATAAAATAATAACTTGTTAGGGTGTAGGCACTTAGCTTCTACTATAAGTCCAGGCCTTTCTTGGGGAAAAAATAACTTCTTTCAATCTTATGGAGGTATTTGTACAAGTGAGATGTCACTCTAACGTCCTTGTCTATACAGACTACTTTGAGAAGTTGTCATCAGTCAACACCTCATTCACAAAGAAATGCAGGGAGACCCTCCTGTTGATTTACTTTAATAACCTTTTTTATGATAGATCATCCAAAGCCTACAGGCTCTCACACATATACTAACATCCAGTAAATAATAGCAGATGTTTCACGATTAAGATAATGTTTACCCCAATGAATGAAGATTCAAAGAGGAACATAAATAACAGTGGTCAAAGTGACAGCAGTGGGATATTTTGGAAATTTAACTATGGTGGAAGGTTGGACCTTTTTTTAGAAAATTGTGCCATGAGGGTCACCGTTTTCAACTATCACTACTAGAAAGCTTGCTCATGTTTCTTAAGAAATGCGCTAGTTATAGACACTCCAGAAAAATGGCTTCCAAAATCCCACATGACCTTAAATGGTAAAAGTTTAAAAAACAAAGGGAGGAAAAAGAGAAGACAAGTGAGAAGTGAGTGAACCCACGATGAATGAAATCATTTACAATAAGTTTATGAGCTTTTTTAAAAATTGTAAATAATGAAGGCAGGAAATCAACTAGTGCAAAGCTAGGAGGGCAGGAAGGGAAGGAAGAAGTAAAAAATTTTTTTAAAAGTTTTAAAAGTAAAACTTAAAAAAATATATTCAGATGTTATTTGTATATGCACCAACTCTCCATGATGAGTGTAATTATTACATATCAAAAGATGCACTAATATAAAAGGAAACAAAAAAGAAGATAGAGAAAAACAAAACAACAAAAAAACTACATGATACTTCTTTGGGGGAGGGGGATATAAATCACCTTTGTTGATACATAGCATAAGGCTTGGGTACTGAAAGGGCAAGGAAAGACCAAAGCCTCTGAACACAGCTCTGTCAGGAGAAATGAGTGTGTTTAAAATTTTATCTGTCATGTGTTTATCACTGGCCAAGAGAGCAGAGGTCAGAAAAGATTTTGAGGTGGAGGCTGAAATGTTCTGCCTCCTTTATGAGGGCTTTACTACTTGGGCAGCTGGCTACAGACCAGGAAGATGATCTGCATGGAGTGAACTGGGCATGGTATTGGGTTCTAGTTGGACTCTGCTAGCTGCTTTCCTTCTCTCAGGAACTCTGTCTTTTTTTGCTTCTTTGCTTCTCTATTACTCTCTTCTCCTCCACTGCCTGAAGAGAGAAGTGTTGCTAAATATTCAAGATTACACAGATGGTAAATAGAAGAGATAGAATTCAAATGTGGGCTGATTCCAAAGCCTCTACTATTTCCTTTCCATAGGGCAAGCCTATGTTATAAACTTGGAGAAATTACAGTGAAACATTTTGCAGCCATGACCTCAATAATATCCTTCTCATACAAATCATACAAAAAGTTCAACAATATGCATGTTATCATTGCATTTTTTTCACAATGTATAGAAAAATCTTGGGTGAATCATATTAAAACATATCAAATGTTTAACAGTGACTATCTCTGAGGAATTGAATTTTGGGTCATTTTTATTGCCATGTCTCTTGTAGGCTAGACATTTTGCTAAGATACTGCATTCATTGCATCAAATATATACTGAGTAACTGACCTATGTTATATGTCACTTGAGACCAAGTAGATCCAGAATTGGCACAAAAAAGACAACATTCCTTTCTTTTGAGGAACTTGATTTGTCATGAGGATGGGAAAGGCAAAAACAAATATATAAGATAAATGAATAAAATCCATAGGGTAATAGGTTCTAAGGAGAAACTATAGAACTTTCAAATCCTAATAGCTTAGATATGCAGATTCTTTCTTTAAAAACATGCCTAACTATACTGTATCCTATACTGTATGACAACACCCTATAGTGTATTACAATTTAAAAAGTAATGCAAGCATTTTAAATTCATTCATACAATTATCTAACAAGTATTTTCTGTATATTTCAGACACTGAATACTTTGAAAAGAAAGATAAATAAAATAATTACTGGTCTGCAGTAATTTTTATTTTTTTGCTATTCACAGTCTAGTGAATAGCAATATGTAAAAGTGAAATGTCAACCAATATCCAAAGGTGTCGTGACCATTAATTCTGACAAGTGAACTTCACTGGATTAAGAAATGCCTACCAGTTTCATAGAGCATGATACTAGGTGTGTGTCACTTAGTCATGGAGAACAGGGGTGATTTTCCCTTGCTCTGTGCCCCCGCCGCCATGAACTAAGCAGCTTGTTCCACCACACCCTTCTGCCATGATGTTCCTATCTTAAAACCAGCTGATTATGGACTGAACTCCCCAACTGTGAGATAAATGAAGTCTCTCCTCCTTAAATTATGAGTATCAGATATCATGCCCAGCAGTGCAAAAGCTGACAAACACAGGCATCTATCAAGTATGTGACAGCTGTAATAATGATAAGTACGGAGTGGTGACATGGCCAGCAAGATGTGCGTGCTCAAAGCGCTATGTGTGAGGATTACAAGCAGGAGTCAACAGCAGCAGATTGTGCTGACCTGCACAGGGAGCCTAGAGAGCCTTCAGCAACAAAGTCAGAAAGATAAGATGAAATTGTCAAAAGCACATAAAAGGAATAGGCATTCAAAGGCATTAAGTAATGAATTGGACTTAACTGTTGCCAAATTTATTTCCACAATAAAAATGAAATGGAAACTTCTCGGTATTTTGTTTTTCCTCCTTCTAGACTTTCATCCCTCTCAATATCCTTTCTTAGTGTCTCAGTTCTTCCATATTTGCTCACATATTCCTCTTTACTGTCTTTGAACTCCTTCTACCAGGCTTCAGACAAGTCCTAGCCTCTTTCTCATGGGTAAAGAAAAAGTACAGTAAAAATGAATGAGTTCATAAGATGCAGAATAAAGAAGAAACACAACAAAGTTGGGAACAATCAACAAAAAGCACAAAAAGAGCTTTCTATACCCTCTTCTGCTTCTAGATAAAGAAAAACATACGTTAAACAAATCACTTTTTCACTTACAGTGCACACAAATTTTCAGTTTCCTGAATCCAGATCAGGAATCCTTTTGATGGATTTTGCCAAGCACCGATTGTACCTTCCGGAATGACCTGACAAACGTCTGTCAAGAATGCTTCTCCAATATGGAAACAAAATAAAGTCACAAAAAGTTTCTCAGCCAATTTAAATTTCTTCAAGAACTGAACACAGTAGAACAGGTTTACTAGGAATGTTTTATATTATTTTAACCACAAGAAGTTAAAATGCAATCCTGCTAGGAAAATATTGCTTTCCTGCAATGGACCTGCTGAACTTGAGACTTGTCTTTTGTGCCTCATAGCATTGGGTGAAATAAGTACTAAAAGTGAAGAAAAGTTGTTATGATTTAAATGTAATACATCCCCCAAAAGTCTCATAATCAGAGGTATGGCCTGGTTGCCAGGGGCAGGTCACCAGGCACATGACTCAAAAGGGTGTATTCATCCCTGTTTCACCTTGTGTCTCTGCTTCCTGACTGTGACTTGGTGAGCAGTTTTACTCTACTATGCTGCCTGCCATGCTGTTTCTGCCTTGGAACTATCCTACAATGGACTGGATCCACTGAAACTCTCAGCACAATAAATCTCTCTTTTAAGCTGTATGTGTCAATATTTTGTTCCAGGGATGAGAAACTAGCTAACAGAGGGAAGAGTAGCGTTGCTGTAACTGTAGTTGACTGTGTGGTTCAGCAGCCTTTGGAACCTGATTGTGAGGAGTTTGCAGAAGCAGTCTAGAGGAGTCTTAGAGTACTAGAAGCAGAGTGTGATGGGTGATTCTGGTCAGAGCTCAGAAGACTGATGGGAATGAAGCCCTCCAGGCTTGGGAGGTTTCTGCTAAGAACAATTCTGTTGGAAACTGGCCTGCAGAATATGTGTGCTACACTCTGGCAAAACCTTCATCTGCACTTTTCCCATACATGAGATATTGCAGATGGCTAAGATTAAGAGTGGTGGACAAATTGATCTGGTGAAAGAAATTCAAGGGAGCCCAACATTCAGACTTTGGCACAAGTACTGGGGGCTAATTTTTGGAAGATTGATCGTGAGAATCAGGAGCAAACAGCAGAGCTGAATGATGAGAAAGCTTTTGCTGTTTTGCCAGAAAGGAGGCACCTGCAGATTTGGGACAAAAGAGTATGGCTGCTAAAAAAGATTTGCTTTAAAAAGAAGCAAAGTATTTTCTAAAGTGGTGAGAAGAAAGCTGTCTTGAGGGCATCTCAGAAACAAGCAAGACCTCACATGTCACAGACTCAGAAGTGCAAAACAAAAGCAAAAAAAAAAAAAGTGCAAAACAGTAAATCTTTCACTCTAGGAGAGAATCTCAGGGAACACTGCTCATTCAGGGCCACCTAAGGGACTGTGCCCCCAAGTTCAGTCATCAAAGCACTCATAGGCCACTATAGCCATGGTTCAAGGGGACAGCACTAGTGGTCAAGCCAGCAGACCTTGGTGTCATCCACATGGTGCTTGTTTTTTCAGGCAAGCAGATGCAAGATTTATGAAGTCACGGAGACTTCCACTCAGATCCCAGAAGACTTCCAGCAAAACTGTGTGAAAATGTCACAGTCCCTTCTAGCTGTGCCTCAGAAGGTGATATGTGAAATTGGAAGTGAAGCTGACTATCCAGTGGAGACCCCCAAAAGTTAGAAATGTTGGGAGCATGGATCACTTGCTGAAGACAGACACAGGCAGTAAGTGGACAACCCCCAAAGAGAGGTCATGAGGGCTGCAGCCGGTAAGATGGGGCTACCCAAGCCATTTGAGTGCATCACAACCTGCCCTGGGGGCTCAGCATACAACTGCAGGACTCACGGTTTGCCCTGCTGGGGTTCAGTCCTGCACTGGCCCAATTTTTATGTATTTCCTTTTTCTGCCTTCTTGGAATAGCAGTGTAAACACTGTGACATTGTGTGCTGGAAGTGTTTAACTATATTTTCTTTTTTTTAAATTTTTGCATGGGCTCACAGGTAAGAGTTTGCCATGAGTCTCAGAGGAGAGTTTGGACTTAAATTCTTCAGCAGTAATGGCACTGTTATGACTTTGGTGATTCTAGGAGATTTTACATAATGAAATGAATATGACCCTTTTGAGGCCCAAGGGCAGAAATTTGTGGTTTATATCCCAACTGTCTCCCATAATACACTTGGAGATGGGACCTGGTTGGAAGGGGAAGGTCCCTGGGGTCATGACTTGGAAGGGTGCAGTTTCATCCCCAGATCCTTCGTTCTCTCTGCTTCCTGATCACCAGTGATGGACAGCTTCCTTCTATCGCACTGTCTGACATTCCATTTCTACCTTGGAGCTACCTTCGTGGACTGAATCTGCTGAAACTGTGAGCCAAAACCTCTCCTCTTTTAAGTTGTAGTTGTCAGGTGTTTTGTCTCAGTGCTTGGAAAGTACCTAAAATAGAATATCACCTCTACCCTGGGACAGAAATTAGTATGATCAAGTGCTAGATGTGCTTTTTGATGTTTGGGTCTCAGACCTTTATGCTCAAACATATTTAAAGAATCTCATTACTTAAATTTCTAAAAGAAAAAAATATGATACGGTTAAAGTATTTATCCCTTTCCTCCTTTTCCAACTGAAGTAATTATTTTTATAATGTAATTTTCAATAACTTGAGCTTCCTGGGAATACTACAAGGTACCTGTATTAGAATAGGCAACTTGACTATATTTCTTGATAGGCATTTCAAAAATTTTCAGATTAATGTGTTTTCTCATTTGTTATTTTTATCATTACATGTTTTATGTATATGATGATTACATTCGTGGTGAGGAATTGGTGCATGTGCATGACACACACTGAGTCCTCTTCCATCCCCGCCCCCACCCTCTCCTTCCATCTCTTGGTTTCCTTCCCTTTGGAAAAAACATGTCTCCTTATTTGCTATCATCTTTCTTTCATTTTGCTGTTTACTTATATTTCTGGTTCTGCATACCAAAGAAACCATGCAATATTTAAGTTTCTCTGTGTGATTTATTTTATTTAATGTTATGATATTCAGATGCATCTGTTTTCCTATAAATGACTCAAGTTTATTTTTCTTTATGACAGATTATTTATTGCAAGTTTATTTTTCTTTTCTCCATTATGTATAAATACCACATTTTAAAAATCCATACATCTGTTGATAAACATATAGGCCTCTTCCAAGATTTACCTATTATGAATTTTGCTACTATAAAAAATGAGTATGCATGTATCACTGTGACATGGTATCTTCAACTCTTTTGGGAAAATACAAAGAAAGAAAACAGCTGGATCAAATGGAATTTCTATTTTAGTTTTTTGAGGAACTTCCACACTGATTTTCATAGCGGTCTTATTCATTTGCCTTTCCACCAACAATGTAGAAGTGTCCCTTTCCCCCATGATCCCAGCCTTGCCAGCATTTATTACTATTTGATTTCTTTATGATAGTCATTCTTTCTGAAGTAAAATGGAATCTTAGTGTTATTTCAATTTACCTTTCTCTAGTAGACAGAGATGGTGAAGCTTTTTCATGTATTTATTGTCCAATTTTACTTCTTCTGAAAAGAGTCTATTCATTTAAATTGCCTGTTTTTTATTGAATCTGTTATTTGGGTGGGGGCTATCATTTTTTAGTTCCTTACATATCCTTACCTGTCTTAATCATCTATCCAAGGAATATCTAGCAAACAAACTTTTTCCATCCTGCACATTATCTCTTAAACAATGTATCTTCAATTCTTAGTAATAGAATATTTTCACCCAACATTTTACGATCTTATAAAATGAAAGAAACATTTTTAAAACACTACAAAAAAGGGGGAGTGGAGATGGAGTAGGTTGTGTGCCTGGTATTGATAGGAAGTACAGAAAGAGATGCTTTGACTCTCCTTCATTTGTACAGTTCTCTCTCTCTTTCATATGATTTATTTATCTGGCTCTAATATTTGTCCTTTTTGGTTCTTTTCAACATTTAAAATATCCTCAGTTCCATATGTTTATTATTCTTCACCATATGAATGTTCTTGTCAGATTCATCAGTAGGACACAATGCCAAGAAGATGTGAAAGCAAAGATACTTAATAGAAATCTGAGGGGGGAAATGCCTACAGTCAGCCTTCTATGTCTGTGGGTTTCTCCCCATGCACTCAAACATTCAAAGAAAGAAAACACTCTGAAAAAATGCACATCTACTGAACACATACAGACTTTTTTCCTTCGTCATTCTCCAAACAACACAGCTATTTACATAGAATTTAGATTATATTAGGTATTGTAAGTAATATAGAGATGATTTAAAGTATCCAGGGATACATTTTACATTATAAGCAAATACAATACCATTTTCCATAAGGAATCGAGGTTCTGATAATTTTGGTATCAAAAATGGAAGAAATTTCCCATTGCCACTGAGGTATAACTATGCTCTTTTGCACAGGATTGTCCCTATAAATGAATTTTGCAGGCTTCCCAGTTGATGTTACTAAATATTACCATAATAAACACAAAATGTAAGTTAGACATAGTTTTCTTTTGTAAAATTTTCCTATACTATTATAATTATTATTTTCATTTCATGATATTCATTTACTAAAATAAAACACTGAGTACTTACTCTTTCCTTTATAATATGTGATTTTTTAATAAATTGGCTGAAGTTTAATTATATTAACATTATTTCTTTATGATTAAAGCACAAAATATTTTCCATGGGGGTAATTTTCAAATTTGCTTGAGTGTATCATGGAAAAATATAGTTCAAAACCAGAATCTTGCTATAAAGTCCATCTTTCAAGGGTATATCTGGTCTGTATGGTGCCAAATAGAATAGTTGGCAAAGAGAAAGAAGGAAAGGAGAGGAGAGGAGAGGAGGGAGGGGAAGGGAGGGAAGGGGAGGGGAGGGAAAAGAGGGGAGGGGAGGGAAGGGAAGGAGGAAGGAAGGAAGGAAGGAAGGAAGGAAGGATGGAAGGGAGAAAAGAAGGAAGGAAGGAAGAGAAAGGGAGAACAAAGGAAGGAGACATCATGGCAGACTGGAGTCAGCAACTTTCACAGGATGCTTAGAAGACACTCACCAAGATCAACAAGTACTTGGAAATGCAGTGTAAACAAGAAACTCAAACACAGAAAGGCAACTTGAAGTTCATCAAATAAATTCTAATATCAGAGGTGTTTAGAGAAAATAAAAGCAGGGTCCCTTCTCCATCCCAGCGCTGTTTATAGCCCAGGTCCAGAGAACATCCCATCTTGGACAATGCTCTAACTCTCTGAGGGAGCAAGCTGAGTACAGCAGCAGTGGCAAATCTGCTGCATGTTACACCCAGAGCCCACTGTTGCAGTTTTCCTCCTACTTGAAGGCAAAGCCCAGCAAACAAGACATTTACAAGAAAGAGAGCCCTCAGACTGAGAAACTGAAGATGTGGTCCAGAGAATCACTCATGGGCAGTGACTGAGCTAGGACCAGTGAACCCTAGGGGCAGAAAGAAACAAAGGTGCAATCCTAGCTAGGGATCCAGAACCAGGAATTGAGTCATCTGTGGGATAATGAGTCACAATGGCATGCAATGATTGTGACCAGTGTGATTTTGGGTGTGAAGAAAAGACACTGAAGCAAGTCCAGAATGGAAGCTCTCATGCTTCTCCATCAAATATTGTTGAATCCTGTGCCTGGTTGATATCTCACCTGCCACCTACCTTCCAGATGACACAGACCTCAGTACCTGTTTAAGTTCCCACTCATCAGCCTCCAAAGGTTCCCGAACTCCAAGTACAAGGACCCTTCTCTACTGAATCCTAAGTGCCACTGGACTCACAGCTGGATAAAGACTCTTCGAGATGTACAGACAGACTTTGGCATGGGTGGAAAGCAGGTTCAGAGATTGGTGTGACCCACACTCCCAGGCCTCTTCAATCACTGGTAGGCAAGAGAACAAATCATAGGAATAGAATTAGCTCAAGGATGGATTGAAATATCAAACCACAGAAGGGTGGGGGATCAGCCCTCCATAACTGATACAAGAGAAAGACTCTCCCACTTTTAATTAAGGGGAAGGCACACTCTTTAATTGTGTTTTTATGTGTATGGAGTACTTCTCCTTTTTCTTTTCTATTTCTCCTTTCATCTATAGTGTTTGTATATTTAGTGTTTGTATGGAGGAAATGGAGAATAGGAATTAGTGTTCTAGCTTAAGTAGCATCTTTCATGGTCATGTCAGGTTAACACTCACCAAAAATTGTGGCTTTTGCCCTTACAAATAACATCTACCCCCCATTCCAGAAATAAAATTATCACTAAAGTCCTACCTTTTTCTTTCACTTGCTGTATTTCTTTCTTCTTTAGCCCTTCTTCCTGAGCTACTTTCCTCTTCTTTATCCTGACCTCACCCTCTGCATCGCCTGCCGCCTGCCAGCATTTTGCCACCCTACCATACTAAAGAGTGTGAAATTGTTGAAACAAACAAGCCCTAAATTATAGGGCTGACATGTGAGAGGCTGCATAGATGCTGACATAACTGATAGTCGCTCTCTCCCTGCAACACAGATCCTGGGACTGAGCTCTCAGGTGAGTAATCTGAATAGGTGCAAGAACAATAACACAAAAACCAGAGCCAAGCTCACATCAAAGGGAGTCATGCACTAACTAAAGAGAGCTCCACAGCAATGACATGGTGGTTCTACCCTAGCTGATCGTCAACTCTTACCACACACAAAAAAAAGAAACATGAGAAAACCAGGCAACAAAATGCCTTCAAAACCTTTCAACTACCCAAAATCTGACCTCACATACACCAAAAAGATTCAGGTAAACAATTTTGAAAAACAAATTGTTAAATTGTTTCAAGAAATCAACAAAGAAACAAAAAACCATAAATTAACAAAGTGTTCAGTGACCTTAAAGGGTAAGCAGGTAAAATGTTCAGCAGGCTTAAACAAGACACAAAAAGTCATCCATGGAACTACAGGTATGACCAACATGAAGGGAGATTGAGAATTTGAAGACAAGGTTGATGCACTAATCATGTACCCATGACACCTTTAAAACAATAAGACACTGTGAAAGTGAGATCCAACAACAGCTAAGTGACTTTTAAAAATCTAAGAATTATAAGAGGTAGAGAAAGGTTAGAAGGCAACATCAGAGGTTTAAAAGAATTTATCCACTGAAAACAGACAGGTTTCCAAATCCAGGGAAAAGATTCATTATTCTGGCTAATGAAGCATATAGAACCCCAAATAGTTACAACCAGAGAAGAACCTCTCTATAACACATCACAGTCAAAATCACACAAAGAGAAAATAATAAAATCTGTTAGAGAAAAATATCAAATAATTTATAAAGGCAAATCTATCAGAATAATAATAGATTCCCCAACACAAGCTGTAGAAGTCCAGCATAGCTTGGGGTGAAACTTCAAATTTCTCCAGCTCTAAATGAAAACAATTGCCAATCCAGACTACTATATGATAACTGACAAAAGAAAATAAAGACATTCCACTAAAAGAGAATCTAGAGAAATCCATGACCACTAAACCAACCACCATTTAGAAAATATCGAAAGGAATCCTAGACAGGAATGGTGAGGCCAACATCACCGAGGAGCTCAAAAGAAAGAATACATCTTACTACATCTGACTGTAAAAAAAAAAAAAAAGAAAGTAAATTTAAAAATGATTCGGTACTAGAAAAATAATGCAATTACATAATTCAGTAAATATTTTTTAGTAATAGCACTTAATGTAAATTACCTTAAGCCCCTAATAAAAAGATATAAATTAGCCACTGGACCAAAAACCAAAGGCAAATTATATGTAGCAGAATCCAATCCAAAGCAGAGGACATCACGGTGCTAGCTTCCAGATTATATTGCAAAGCACGGCACAAAGCAGACATGGATTGGCAGAACAGAATGTAGGGTGCACAGACAGCATCCCCAATTTCAGCCATTTGATCTTTGACAAAGGGGCCAAATACAAACACTAGACAAAGATGGTGCCAGGAAAACATGCCAGCCACATGCAGAAGAATGAATCAAGAGCCATATATCGCATCCTGTACTAAAATCAAATTAAAATGGATCAAAGATCTAGATGTTAAACAGAAACACTAACCTGCTTTAAGATAAAATTTGGAAAACTCCTGAAGTATAGGGATAGTCAAGGACTTTCTGAGTAGAAACCTAATTGCACATAAGTAGTACCAAAAATCAACAAATGGAATTTTATTAAATTTAAAAGTTTGTGCACAACAAATGAAACAACAGAGTGACAAGATAATCTACAGAATGGAAAATATTTTTACTAGCTACTCTCCAGTAGAGGACTGGTATCTAGAATATATAAAGAACTAAACAAATATAGAGCACTCAAATAATAATCCAATCAAAACATGGACAATTGAAATGAATAGACATTCCTCAAAAGAACAAATGACCAGTAAGTGCATGGAGCATCTTTGACTATTAGAGAAGTGAAAATTAAAATAAACTGAGATTCCATTTTACTTCAGGGAGAATAGCTAACATTAAGCCTTAAAAAGACAAGCTCTGGAGATATTGTCGGGGAAAAAGGAACCTGTCTCCATTGCTGGTGGAAATGTAAATTAGTCCAAACACTATGGTCCCCACAAGCACAAAAATAGAAATTTCTTTGACCCAGCTATACCTTTCCTGGGTAGCTTTCCTGAAAACTTGAAGACATCCTATCCCAGTGACACATACACATGCATGTGTATGTCAGCACCCTTCTCAAAGGGTAAACCTTGGAAGCAGCCTTTATGCCCATCAAAAAAATAAAAGGATAAAGAAAATGTGATATACATACACCATCAATTATGCCTCAGTCATGAAGAAGGATAAAATTTCATCATTTGCAGGAAAAACAGATGGGTCTCAAAATCATAATGCCAAGGAATGTTAATCAGACACAGCAGATTAAGAATCTCATGGTTTCTCTTGTTTGAAAAGCCCCAGAATATGAATAATTTAAGGGTAAAATAAAAGAGAGATGGTAGGAAACACTGCATTAGACGTGTACAGACCAGAAAGGAATCTAGGGAAGCAGAGGGAGAGGCCGTTAGGGTGAGAAGGGGAGTAAAGACAATGAAGAAGCAATACGCATATGTGCTAATTTCCCCAGATGAATGTGATTGCTATATGTCAAAACTTATATTAACAATAAAAAAAGAGATACAAAAAGAGACACAAAAGGTACAACAAGACAAAATGAAGTGTTCATTTTTAATGAAGGAAAAGGTCCAGAGGAGAATTTTGTACTTTCACTGGTATTCAAGCTGCTGTGTGCTTTTGCAGAATGTCAGATGGGGAGAAGGTTGAAAAGTATCTGTGGTTTCCATATCATGACAAAAATGCTCACTTTTGCTGTCCTACTGACACTGACCTCAGCGGGCCTCTTACGCTACAGGAAGAATAGTTCTCTGCTGCCACTAACACCTAATCGGCACAGCAGCTAACCCAGAAGAGACCTTTCCTGCTCTGGTGGCCCCCCCATGTGGTGATCTGCACCCACTGACAGGCAGGCAGCTAATTCACCTTCAGGACCTGTCAGGCCACACTCAGGTGACATGGATCTGCCTTTAAAGTGGGGGTGGTTCAGGAAGCATTGTTCTCGGGACCCAGTTGTGATTATACAATCTGTCACAGACCCAAAGCAGTTATAAACACAGGCAGACACGGATTTACAAGGCTGAGGCACCAGAAGCCCTCATATCATCGACTTACTTGCTTCCCTTTAGAAGTAATTCTCTATTTTTACTCATGTATAGAAGCATACAATGAGGGCAGCACTGTCATCAAAGGAGGCTGAGGGAGCTCTTAGCCATTAGCCAAACATTTTCTAAGCTATCCTCTGATGTTAGGTGCTGAAGTCAGAAGCACACACTTTGGAGTAAATGGCAATTGGAGCTAAGTGATTTTAACAGTGATAATTGGTGTGTCATTGCCCAATATAAGCAAAAGAGAATATAGAAGTAGGAATAATTCTGTCTTCATCTATGCAAATTTCACATACATTAAGCAATGGAACTACAATTACCCACAGTATGGAGCCCCTGGCACCTCAATTACATATGTTCCCTTCAACACAGCTCCAGTTTCTATTCTGAGTGCAGTTATCTTTCTCACAATTGTGAAATTCAAATCCTTTAGGCCAGCATTTCTGTATATGTAATTTGGTAAGGAAATAGTAACCTTGGCTCAATACCAGTCAGTGACCTGAAGCCAATCATGCAGAAAACTGATTCTCACCTTGTCTTACACAAGAGCGACTAGCATAAAGTACATTCCTCTGCCCCCACCAGCAGTGTCACCCACAGAGCGCCATTTCCCCACGCAAGCATTAAACTATATGGGTGGACAGGGTTCTGACCCAATTGTGCCTCCCACAGCCAGGCACTTATTCTAGGTAAATATATGCATGTGACACACCGCCACAACTGATGAGTGTAGAGGTTGGCACACATGTACAGCCACGCCGGTCTTCATGCAACTGGACAAGCATAGCATTTACCCAAATCACTTCCATGGGTTCCCAGGAAATATTTGCAGCCAAACAAACATCCATGGACAAGATACCTACAGCCAAATACACTACAGAACACTGAGTAGTATCCTCCCATCTCTTAGCATTTCTTGGTCTGCTTTAGCCATTCATTCAGTAAAGGAACAGAAACAGTGTGTCAAAAAATAGTTTGTGTCCAGAAAGATTTATTCTAAGATATATTGCAAAGAGCTTAAATCTCAATGTACATGAAGTCGAGCAGCAGACAGAAAAAAATGCTTTCTTCAAAAAAAGAAGAAAACTCACGACAAAGCTGCTGAGAGGTAGGTAGTGTTCTGCTTAGATGATGCATCAATTTCACTTCTAATTGCAGAGAAAAAGTGTACCAAAGGCAGGACGGCACCTTGTCACTCACTCCCATATCCACCTAGATTAGGTAAAGGGAACATGTAATCCTGGTGAAAAGAACCAATGTCACCCCCAAATGAGGGCCACACATACATCTGATAATTTTAGTAAGTGGTTAAGAGAGAAAAAACCCAAAATGTCTCTCTTTGAAGCCATAACTGGAAAAAAGAGTGAACCGGAGATCTTCATCTAAATGGTAAGAAGAATGGCACCAGATTGTAAAAAGGTGGGTATTTTTGTTAATCTATTTCAAGGTCTATATTATTTTCAGTGCTTGGTAAACATTTGTTTTGACTCTAGCTAATAATTTCTACTTTATTTACAAAAGCTACATATGACAAAATGAATAATCAAGAAACCATACTAAACCGTGCTCCTCATTAAACAGCCTCAGTTCCTGAGGTCCCTGGTGGCCCCACTTGCAGGTCACCAATATAGCTCTCCTTCAGTTAACTGAGCAAACACACACACGCAGTGTGTTGGTTTGGCGCTTATTTTGCAAGGGGAACGATATAATACAGGACACATACTTCATATGATTATGTATAATAGTCACCCAAAGAACAGTATACAAAAGAGTGCAGGGAATCTGTCCACACACTAAGACCAAGGAATCCAGCTGAGGGCCTGGATCCCACAACAATGTCCTACATGAGTTGAGCTGAATACCCAGAGCTCATAACAATGCCTCTCATGAATCCAACTGGAGGCCCAGAACCCATGACAACGTCTCATGCAGACGTGTTTCACGGATCTGCTGGAAAGGCCCAAAGGTCAGTGGTGGAATCTACAAAGTCTGTGCCAGCAGGAAGAAGGACCTATGCTAGCAGGCTGAGAGATCTGCACCGGAGTGAGGAAGTGATACTCAGAAGAACCACAACTCCCCCAAAAGGTACCACAGCCATCCTCGGCAACTGTGAGATCCTGATCTCCTCCAATGATCAGGATGGCTGAGTTCCCATCAGGGAAGCCAACGCAGCAAGCTTTTCCTGGAGGCCGGCAGTGCACCATCTTCCCCTCCGGAACCAGGAAGCAATGCTCAAAGTGAGGACCAGAGCTCTCCAAAGTGAACTGAAGCCATTCTCAGTGCCAGCAAGGTCCCGACATCCTCGGAGGATGAAAACAGCCAAGTTCATCGGGAAAGCCAGCTCCCCACAGCCTCTCTCAGTTCCCAGCAGCCTGCTTCTTCTTCTCCAGGTCTGCCTGTTATGCTGCTGGCAACAGTCCTCAGGTGGGCCTTGCACACCCAGCACCACAGCTACTGAGTTCAGCTGGGGGTTATAAGTTGACCACCAGTTATCAGTCCACTACACACAGTAATGAAAGAGCCACAAGGATAAAAATCTGATCACTGAGGCATTTCTCCATTGGCCGTGTAGATGATCCTGGCTGTAATCCTTTTGCACAGACCATTAAGCCAAGGACTGCCCACAAAAGTGCACTGAATGGTCAGGTCAGGTTACTTTGTGCACTTATGCTCCACTTCTCCAACACAGGGCTGGACCTTAAAAGCAATGTAATCTATGATCTTTCTTCTAGGCTAGATCTCTATGCTTCTGCAAAAGAGTATTGCCCATGGGAGTGATTCATTTCACTTGTGAAGAGTATGGCCTTGAGTTGCATCCATTTACCTATAGAAGTCCCAATTTTATCGTCCTTTATGGCTGAGTAGTACTCCATTATATAAAAATTAGTTCGTTGAAAAGAAAGATTTGTGCTAACATTGTTTGGACAATATTTCATGCCTATATCTCGTACCCTGAGTATCTACTCTGAAGAAGACAATACAGAATATATTAATTATTGTTACTCTCCTATTATCTTGTCTTTAAATTGTGTTTTATTTTTCTTTTTAAAATTAAAAAAGTGTATTGCCAGTATGTCACAATATCACTTTTCTTCTTTGGTTTTTAACTGGTTCTCCATATTTGCCTAGTTCTTGAGGCATTCATGAACCCACACATAATACTACAAGCAGCAAAAAGCGAGTCCATATCATTTATTGTCAAAATGAGATTTTTCTGAGAGTGGAAAATGGAATGAACATGATTCTTTGGCAATGAGTGTAAACAGGGATTGTGCAGCCAAAGAAGGACAAATGGTGGCCCTACAAGGAGGCAGCTGGATCCCAGGTCCTAATCTGATCTGATACTCACAAGCAGCACAAACAGAATTCCAGAGCAAATATGCTAATTGACATTTCAGCATGGGATCCTTTCAGCTTTCTCTCTGTCTCTTGGGTCTTTGCCAGTTTATGTCCCAACTGGTCATGATCTCACATCTAGGCACTGTATTTTATCCAATTGGATTTTCTGATACTTTACTGAGTTTTAGCTAAGCTATCCACATAGTCAATATAAAGTTCAAAAGAACATGATAAAAACATTCTAGTAACAAATATGTTTTCAAAAGATGTCAGCAGATCAAAGAACAGCTCTTTTTTTCTCCACTCAGGCTGTTCTCAGAAGGGGAAACTCTGATGTCCAGTTTTAAAATCTATTCTGATGTCTAGTCTAAAAATAAAAATAAAAGGGCCCACATTGAGAACGTATAAAGAAAGGCAGAAGAATTCATGAAACTTACACCAAAAGAACTAAGCCCACGGCTATGATTATCACAAGTACTCTGCAAGCTCCAGTGTTGCTGACAAAAAACCCAAGTGACAGTCTGCAGAAACCTGGGTATAACAGCACTTTACACTGGTGATTTTACCTACTGGTAGTTGTTGAAGGGTCAAAAACTTATGTTAAACATTATGAACATCAAAGACTTTATTTTCACAATTCAACCCTATATATGGGACAATTGCCTTCACTGTATGATTTAACATGTTCCAGAAAACTTCCCTGCTGAAAAGTGCAACCCACCAAGTCTGACACAGAACCTGGCAACTACTAGTTCTCCTTCCTGCCATCTTCTGCAATAGTAGTTATTACCTGGCTGGTTCACCAAAATTTTTTGAGAATCTGACTAATCAATAGATTCCCTCCCTAAATCTTACTACCAAAAAATGCATATATAACATTCACTAACATTATGAGTAATTTCAGGAATCTGAAGAACTTTCACCATCCTTCATCAAACCCACCCATAGGCAAATGAAGATTATTCTCTATGTACGACTTTAGAAGAAATGTGTTTTTAAGCATATGCAGAGAAACTTTGCCAATTTGAAGGCTACTCTTCTTGTACTGTGTAAATAATATGTAAAACTAATATAGGATATAATATCTGGTAATGAATATGATCTTCAAGAATTTAGATACATGACTTAAATATGGAGAGCAGTAAAACCAGGAAAGTTTATATTTATAGATATATCAGATCTAATTTTGCTTTATATGACCAAAATTATTATGTATCAATTATGTTTCAGAAACTATGATATAGCCTGGTAACAAAATGAAGGATAAATTCAGGACATAATGATAACATATTAGTTGATCCTTTCAGTGAAATAGTGTGGGATTTTAGGGTAAGAATTGCAAGAACAAAAATATGCATTAAGAAATTGTTATACAGCAGAATACATGATCCATCTATCTTACCAGCAAATGTAATAAACATTTACTTTAAAACTGTGTTACTATGAATACACTCCAGCACAGAGATCCCAAGCAATTTGCCATGGTCATTCAGATGGTGAAATTATGAAAGGAAACAAGACCAGGGATGTGTGACACAAAAATTCTTATTCTAACTTACATGACCTTAATTTGCTTTTAAAAATTAACTCTAGCATCCATATGGAGTGTGAAGGAAGAGTGGGACTTGGGGTGAAAGAACAAATTATAACCAGGTCTCTGAAACTCTGAAAACTCACAGTAAATCTTGATAGGACTGGACAAGGAAAAGTGCATTTGAGAGGCTAAACTCAGTGAGGCAAAAGAGGTAAAGCATAAATAAACCTCAGAAGTGGCTCCAAGGTTTCTGACTTGAGTGGTTTTGGAGAATAAAGGTGATGGAGATAGAAAAAGAAAGACAGGCAGCTTGGAGGAAGAGTAGGAGTTGTAACATTACAAGTCTTGCCTTGGCAGTGCACTCAGAAGCCAATAGATAACTGAGTATATGAAACTGGAGGGGTTTTTGAAAGCATTTAAATTAATACAGAGCTTTTCAAGCAGATTCTGGGTATTTCCCAAAATGCTTTTGAGAAATATATGAGGTTAAAACCATTTAAATAACATGGCTAAGACAGACCTACTTTTTTCATTGCATTGGTATTTGCACTGATGATGCAAAAATAATGGAAGATAATACAGTCCAAGTCTGAGTCCGAGTCTCCATCCTCCATGTGCCTGGCGTGGACCGGAGTTCCTCACTCAGAGGCCCGTGAACTGTTCTCACCAGAGTTCCTATGTGCCAAGCACAGAGTGAGGCACTGGACTGGGGGTGCCTGGAGCTGTGGTACTGCAGCTCATGTTTGGGCTTTGCCTGTGCCATAAACTCCTGGGGGTCACAGACATGGTCAGTCTGTGATCACTGTTGGTGCGGCCCGCGTCTAACTCCTGTACTGGCTGGAGACTCAGAATCAGGTGGTCCACAAACTGTCAACCCTGCAGTTCGTGTCTGGGTTTGCCTGTACCCTGAACTGCCTGGGGACACAGGTCCACTGGTCCGAGATTGCTCCATGACTGCAACCCAATCCTGGGTCATACACGTGCCCTGAACTAAAAGGGGTCACTGGTTCAGATGGACTGCCATCAGCTGGCATCATGGTCCACATCTGAGACTTGAAAGAACTAGATACACTTCACCATCTGCCGAAAAACCCCAGAATAAGCTGTACATCTCAGCAGACACTGAGGGTCAAGCCTGACCACTAGGAAAACTAGGGACACTAGCAGCCTTTGCTGAGCTGCCAGGGAAGAAGGAGACTGAGCTTTCTGCATCTGGGATCAAACATGACAACACCAAGGACTAAAACACAATCTCAGAACTCCTCCCTACTCAGAACAAGTCTAGGAGTCATCGACATAGGAGAACTTGGTAAACACACACCTGAAATTGCTGAAATGATTGCAATGGAAGTGAAGAAACAACTTCATCAGGCCATAGAAGAGATTAGATCAGAAATAGTCTCTCAAGAAATAAATGAAATGACAATAATAATGAAAGAACTGCTCAGGACAACTGAAAAAGAAACATACAAGAAAACAGAAAAACATAGGCAATGGACAGAAACATTAAATGAAAAATATAGAAATGACTTAGAATGCATGAACCAGATTCAAAGAGACATCCAGGAAACCAAAGCTTCCACTGAAAGCTGCAAAAACCGCTTAAATGAAGCTGAAGATAGAATTTCAGATTTTGAAGACAGCATGGCAGCTAGTGAATGTGAAAGAAAGGATCTCTTAAAATCAACAAGGAACCAGGAAAAATCAATTCAACAGCTGCAACACGAGGCAAAGAGGAATAATGTACGACTGATAGGAGTCAGTGAAACAGCAGGAGGCAATACAAATGACATAAAAGGAATATTTGCAGAAATCATAGCAGAAAATTTCCCAGGCATGGAAACAGAATCTGATATACATGTAAATGAGGCACATAGAACTCCAACTAGTTGTAACCAAAATAAAACTACACCCAGACATATGATAAACAAGATAGCAGATATCCAGCTAAAGAACAGAATATTAAGTGCTGCAAGAGAAAAGAAACAGATCACCTATAAAGACAAGCCCATCAGAATCACGGCAGACTTCTCAACATAAACTATCCAATCAAGAAGAGCTTGAAGTGAAGTGTTACAGGTCCTGAGACAAAATAGCTTCCAACCAAGACTGATGTATCCTCTACTGAGATTTAGTATAGTTTCAAAAAAAATTCACAGCTATATAAAAGACTATTACATCCATTTTCTATCCCAGCCATGTATCATTGTGAGGAAGAATTGTCCCGGTACACTTCAACTGAAACAGAATACCACATCAGATTAAATGCAGAGACATATGAGGATTAAATATTGCAAAATGCAATGATAAATAATAAATTTTTGGTTTGGAAATTATTATTTTCATCAAAAATGTACTACTTATTTTAATGTTAATATGTTTTAATATTAATATTACTCTTGCTAATAATAGATTTTAAAGTTATTTTCAATAAATAAATATTCTGTAATGGTCTCAATTTCTACATATTAATGCAGTATTAGTAGATATGACTATAAACAAGAGCTCTAGGACCCTCAGTATTTTAAAAATGTAAAGGACTATGAAAACAAATGTTCAAGAACCACTGAGCTACTATAAATACTCTGGTGCTATCATCCACTATATTAGATGGTAACTGAAGTCACAGACTTCATAACAAGAAGTTACTTAAAACTATGACTAAACTCTGCATAGTAATAGTTAAGAGAAAGAAACTGCAAAAAGTGCTCCCTGAAAACCAGAAGTAGTTGCTAAAATCACAGACACAACTGAAAGAATAGTTCACTGGCATCAGTCTCATTATTTTCTCTAAGATCAAACTTGGTATGTACTAAGTACCTCTTTGTTGTCAAAGCAGGAATGGGCATGCACCTGCATAGCTTGATCCAAATGGCCACTTTGCAAGCCAGTTTGACATTTCTAAGAATTGTGGTTTTTTTCATAAATTAACAACAGTCAACCAGCAAGATTCAGTTGTGAAACAAACCAAGAAATACCAGTGTGGAAATGGAGCAATGGAAAATCTAATTGATGATGAATTTGAACATACTTCTATAAGCAAAGGAAAAACTCTGGATCATTCTGTAATAATATTCTGTGAACATTAAGAACATCACTCATTTTACTGAAAACCTAATGAAAGGAAACAGGCTAAAATATTTTAAAGAACTCAGGCTAGGCGCTACCAAACCATGCTGACATTGAAGATTATAAAGCTTAGCAACTCTCAAAGATTAAAAAGAGACTAAAGAAGCAGCAATTTAATATAAGTGCTTAAAAAGCAGATAACGATTGTGTGTTACCTTGGTGTACTGTGAGTGTTGGTCTTATTTTACACTGAGGTTCATCCAGATCAGAATTTTTACAGTCAAATCTAGAAATCAGAGGTAATAGAAAGTGGAGCACAGTAAAGCTTAGAAAAGTACTTTGTTCCATGAGTCATCTCGATTTTAAAAAAGCACACACTAATCTGTACAAACAAAAACAGTACTATAGATACAGGTGTGCAATTCATTGAACTCTGGAGAAAATAATATTTCTATTAAAGCCAGTTGTCTTTGGGTCATTGTGGAGTTCTGTTTTGGGGTATATGTGTGTGTGTGTGTGTGTGTGTGTGTGTGTGTGTGTACGCGCACGCACACGCACGCGTGCACACACTTTCTCTATGAGAAATAATTTCATGAGTTTATATCAAATTTTTAAAGGTATATAAAACCTTTGTTTTTTTCCAGTTGGATATATAGAACTTTAAGAATCTAAGAGGCATCTCTGTTTCCTTCCTCACCTGCTAGACAATATTCTCCTTATTTTTTCCGGAGACCCATGATTGCCCGGTGAGAAATCCCTAAAGGAGCAAGACATGTCACAACAAAACAGCTCAATGATGCCCTCTAGTGGGCAGTCTCCACGCTACAATACGGAGGAGCGGGAAAAGGGCAGTTATTCTGCACTTTATCTTGAAGTATAATATACGGCGTTTGGAGAATTTGCACATTTCATATGTTAAAAAGTTTTTAAGTCATGATTATGTTATCAGTAGAAGATTAAATTAGAAAACAGAAACCAAGTGCCTAAAGTGAACTTAGATTCTTATAAAATACATAGCATCAAAGAGCTCAGAACGGCAAAAGGAGGCTTCCCTCAGTCGCAATGGCCCCGCAGAGCTCCCCAAGATGGCTTTGACAACACAGCTTGACCACAGTCATCAGAAATGCCCTTTCTACACATTCAAAGTGAAAGTAAGGAAAAGATTGCTATAAGCAAAAAATTATATTAAAAGGGTTATGCAAGAAAGAAAAACAAGAAAAAAGAAGACAATATTTTATGTCAAAACATCTCTACTAAAGCAAAACTCCCAAGGGAGCTCCCTGGTTGGAGATTAGAGAATACACAGAAACCCGGGAAGAGGACCTTCAATCTCCATTTCTTGGATGGAGGGTTGAAAGGCGTCTGTAAACAAGAACCGACACATTTAAAGCGTGGTCAACAGTGAGGGCTCTAATACGCCATCTTTCCGGAAGACACCTGGATGGGACTCAGCTCTCAAGTGTGTTTAATTGGGTCCACTACAGAAATCGATACTGAACATCAGCAATACATTTCGATCAAGTGCAGACCACACATCCCCCAGAACTGGAATTCCCTGGGACAAGCGCAAGGATCCCACGGGGCGAGTTGCAAACCCATCTGTCTGCCACAAGTGAAGCTGTATCAGCAGCCCCTTCCTGAGTGAAAACTGAAGACTGTCAGAACCTACTCTATGTTCATTCGTTTCCTATGTCTGTTGATTTTTTCTCCTTCTCCATAGTAACTGTAGATGTAAGCACGTGAAAATGTTCCATTCATAAAGTGATCAAATTAAAATATAGATATGCCTGAATTACACAAACCTCATCTGACTTTTCAGAGTCAAACTTCTGGTCCCCCCCAAAAAACAAGTTTAAACTAACCATTTTTACACCTCTTTCATTAAATTCGATTTTGTTTGAATGGGCTTCCTGATGAATTGTATATTCTGGTTAGTGGACAGACGTCATTTCAGTGCAGTTTAACCTGAGAGGCTACAGGTTACAGCTTTTGAGGCAGAAAATTTAGATTAGAGATTGAGATTCTGACTGCAATAGCAGCTGTGCAGTCTTGCTATCCGCTTGCTTGTTCGGTCACGTGCCAAACATCCCCAATTCTGTTTCGCTGACTGAAAAAATACACATAGTCCATGATCTTTATCTCTCAAGTGGTGGACTAAAGAACTTGCAAGATCTACAAAGGCCACAAGCATATGGTGGCCAACTCATGTTTTATTGTCTAAATGATTATTATGAGTTTATCTTTTTTAATACCTACTTTGAGTTTCATTTGTAGTTATGTTTTATTCAATAATAAATATTAGCATGAAAAGTCTTTCTCTAAGACAGAATTGGAAAAATGTAAACAAGGCTGGCTAAGTACAAGCAACAGGAACATTTCAAACTGAGTGTATCTCTTTGCTGGTGTCTGCCCCTCACCTTCCCCAAAAAGACGGTCTGCTAGCACAGACAGGATGGCACAGTGATGCATTCCAGCAGCACTTCTGCTGTCTATGACTGTGTAGATGTTATTGATGCCTCAGATTTCATATAAATTGTTCAAATATTTTTATCTTGAACCAGAAAAATTCTTTTCCCACTCCTAAATTTTAAAAAGTGCATTCCAGATGTACCCAGAGCTATAAAATCAGGCATGCTTTTGTAATTGGAATAGTTCACCTAGAAAAAAATCTTTTAAAGGATATATGTATACTGTTTGACTATTGTCTATTATGAGTTCATCATTATCCATAGTCCCAGGATAAAGAAAACACTCCCTAGAGGAAAAAGATGTGCTTTTCTGTTAAGGACTTTTTAAACATCTGTATTTATTTCCTAATGTTTCCATTACAAATTATCACAAACTGAGCAGTGCAAAACAACAGAAAAATGTTCTCTCACAATTCTGAGGCTAGAATTTGAATTCAAAGGGTCCTCAGGGTTGGTTCCTACTGGAAACCTGTGGGCAGGTCTATGCTTTTGGTGGCGGCTGGAAATTTTTTCTGCCCTCCAGCTTGAGGACATATTATTACAATTTCTGCCCACATCTCCACATAACTTTCTCCCCTGAATGTGTCTTTGTGTTTGTACATAAATTTCTTCTTCCTTATGAAAGAACCAGTTATTAGATTAGTGCCCACAATGATCTTGTCTTGACTTCACTACAGGTGAAGTCTTCCAGATAAAGTCATGAGCAGACTTGAGACATGGACATAAGCTTTGGAGTGATATAACTCAGCCCACAATACCCCAGGTCCTAAATAAAAAATAGACCATATTCAAGCTCTTCCACTAAATTCAGTTGTCCTAGGGTAAAAATGCAATGTTAAAGTTTTAATTAAGTTTGAAAGAAAACTGAGACAGCAGATATCCAAAGGCAATTGGAGAGCACATGACGGCCAGTCCACAGGGTCTAGAGCCCAACCCATCAGTAAGTAGTATATGAAGAAAGAGCTCTACTCCCTCAGGATCCCATGAAGGATTATGGGATATGTCATCAGTGGGAAACATGGAAGGAAGATAGAGTGTGGCTAAAACTGGCTGAGAAAGGAGACATGACAACACCCCTGAACACATTCACAGAACCATTCTCCAACCCCTGAACATGGATTTCTTGCAAGGGTTCAAGCAGGGTTTTGATAGGGTGACCTGGACAGTATGCCAGGATAGGAAATACAGAAAGTGAACAGTCACCGCTTGTTATGGTTATGTCTGTGTGTCCCCTCCAAAGCCTCATGCGGTCACTGGGCAGGCTTTTACAGTTGAATGATATGGGTATGAGAGCTGCACCCACCCTGGAGTGGATAGTTTGCATATGTAAGGGAGAGGAAAAGGGTGCTTGAGGGCATTCCTCCCCCGTTCCGCCTGGTGTGTGGTGGTTTTTTAGCTGTGTGCTGCCGCCCTGAGATGCAGCCCTCTGCCACGTGCCACTCTGCCTTATAATCTGCCAAGTACGGATTGAAACTTCCACAAACTGTAAGCGAAATAAACCTTTCCTTCCTTCATTTTGGGCATCAGGTATTTTGTCCCAGCAGCAAGGAAAAAGTAACCAAGACACCGCTGAACACTCACTGTCATGTCTTTTCACAGTGCCCATCCTTCCTGTAAGGTGAACCTTTTTTGTCTCCTTTTCCTACTTTTACTTGGCTCAAATTCACTCTGCACAGCCTGTATTTTCACACCTTTCATAAATGTGAAACTCTGCCAGCATTAAAAAAAAGGCAAATCTTTTTTTAAAAAGGTTTTGTAACTTGAGATAAATATTTTAGAATAATATTTAACAAAAATGACAATATTTATAGCACAATCATATTTATGAAAACATAATACAAAACTTCTATTCCCTTACTATGCAGGCAGTAGATGCCAAGGTTACTTTGTGACCCCATGTTTTGGTGACAATCTCCTACACCAGGAAGAAAATTCTAGAATTAAAATTGTAGTTTTAATAACACTTTTAATTGTAGGCATTTGCTTTAATTTTCTCCTTAGCACAATTATTACAAGAGCTGTCCTAGGTAACACAACTAATGAATTTCACCCCAGCTTCTATTCAGCTCCTGGGGCGTGCTGCTAACACAGAGCTGGCATTGTCAAAGTTTTAAGCAGCTCAAGCCCTCCATAATGAAGCACAGTAGGCAGGCAGGCACCCGGAGTGACAGAGAAGGGATGGCTTCCACTCAGAGCTGAGTTCAAATCTCTGCTCCACCATTCATCTTTTCATGTCATCCTGAGCAAGGTATTTAACCCATCTTAATCTTTGCATTACGGTATTGTCAAGGAGAAATTAAACAACAAACATATACAAGTCAGTGGGTGCATCCGAGTTACCTAGTTAACACCTTCCATCAATTTCCGGTGTTAATAGTTCCAAGTCCATTTGTCCCATTCTCAGTTAATGAGACTTTTACTGTCAGTGTTCTTTTAAAATAAACCTATAGATAGGAAAGCACTCATAGGTAAAGTATAACTGGGATATGGGAAAAGAGAAGGGAAAGAAGGAGAAAGTTTGTATATATGTATATGCAGGATAGTCAACACGGGTGTTCTACTGTCCTGTATTTCCTTGCTGAAAGAAACTGTCAGTGAGGCATTGGTTGATTAGCTTTGTATGTCTATATGTGTTTTCATGAGAAACTACATTGAAGATATCAATATGTAATACAATAAGCATTGTTCATTCCCTACCACTCTGTTTGTAACTCTGTAATGTCTGTACTGATCTTATGCTATTTTGTAAAATGTTGTCAGTCTGTTAGTATTTTCCTCCTTTTATTTCTAAAATAAAATAAAATAAAATAAAATAAACCTATAAATCAAGAGAATAGATAATGAAATTCTGCTTCTAAAAAGTATCATCTTTTATCTAATCAACATAGTTGAAATGGATTTTGTTGCAAATAGTGAAAGCATCACATTAATTTGGCTCAAATATAGGGTAGCAAAGTTATAAAACATAACCATAAGCAAAAGAGTCATAGAATTGATCTGTGAGCTCCATGTAGCAAAGTGAACAAAAATCTGATAAAAGAATTATATGAACAAACAAATATCTTCCATCGGGCTGGTCCTTTCCATTTGCATTAGAAGCAAAGTGCAGCAGTCCCTCATCTGTGTTCTTACTACTCCAACTTTCCTTCCCTCGAATCCCCATTCCCGAGGCAGTCCTAAGGATTTGAGAACAGCTGACTGCCTTCCTCAGTAATCATCCTGATTTCATGATTGCAATTACTTTATCAGATTTCAAGACCTACTCACAAATTTTATTCTAACAGGCAGAACTGCCCCATTTCTTAGCCAGCTCAAGATCTAGTTTAAATAGTCACCCTCTCAAAAGACTTGCATCCATCTCTTAGATATTTTATTTGCTGTACTCTGTAGCTACCAGCAAAATAGAAAATAGAATTTATTACAAAAGTGTTACAATAACATTGTGTAAAACTAGACTGCCACAGGGATAATATGCAGTCGTTAGCAGCAGAGTAATACCACTAACACTCCCCTCCCAAAAAAACCTGAGAAAAACACATCCCTCCCTCCTTACAAGCTCTGCCTACTTCTCTCTTTACCAAGGTGTCCTAGACTTTTTCTCCCGGGGTTCTTGCCCAGGCAGGCCACACTTTTGACGCAGCCTCTCAGCCCTGCACTACTAATATTTCAGCTATGTCTGTGCTGTGGAATATGCGCTGTCTCCATCCCTTGTGGGTGTTTTTCTGCAGTATTTTCCTGTATTATTCGCAGAGACCTTTCTGTACTATCCTCCACAAGATGTGTGTGCATGTGTGTGTGTGTGTGTGTGTGTGTGTATGTGTGTGGAGTTGCCTTCTGACATTTCTCAAGTATATAATAGCTGCAGCTTCCTAGAGAACTTGTGTGTCAAGAATGCATCTCTTGCACAGTTGTTGGGTTGTTGACATGCTCAAGCAAATATTGGATGCCTTCCCTAGAAGAAGCTTATAATCCAATATGCTCAAATGGCTTTAAATAATAGGCCAGAAGAACCATTATATTTTACTTGTAAGCAGCATGTTCTCTTGAATTGAAATCTCTCTAAACTGTGAAAGAACAAAGCAATGCAATATTTCCCTATTTTGTAGTTGTAAAACCTGTGCACCATCTTTTTTTTGGAACTGCCAGTTCATCATATTTGAGAAGAGTTGGCCATTTTGTGCTAAGATCCATTCATTTCCTTGACATCCTTTGATTCTGGACCAGTTCCCCAGCCACTGTTCTTCCTTGTCACAGAGGTCCTGCCAGTGTGGCTCATTCAGCAGCCATCACCACAGTGAGCTGTACCCCGGCAGCTCCAGATGGAAGATGGGGGTAACGGCTCCCCCAAGAGTACTCTCCAATGTGGTGCCATCAATCAAACCACAGCTGAAGGACCACTCAGTGACTTCCTGCCAAGGACACTGCGTTTCTTAGTGCCCTTCCGAGGGAGGCTGTCAAGTGTTTCAGCATACAAGAAACCTTTGATACTTAATATTCATGTTTTACTTTGTGTAGCCATGATCACTAATCTTTTTTATTTTTTGTCTGACAGATACTTGGTGGCATGATACACACTTTCTTCTGGAAAGAAATTCTCTTAATTGCTTATTTCTTCCATAAGTCACAATACAGGAAATCAAACAATAAATAACTTTACAGTGTCAGTTAATCTGGGAAATTATTACTGTGCTTCATTCTCATTACATAGTTAAAGACAGCAGTGACACCCGCTGGTTAGTAGTGTGCAGTAGTGGTGAGTGACTCATTTTTTATCTGCAAATATCAGCAGGAGAGCAGTCCTTCCATGCGCCAAGATCACAACTGACAGTTAACAGTGAGAACTCCGCAGCACAAGAGCCTCAGTGCCTTCACGTTGCAGGAAAATTGTCCTGATGGGTGCTACCTGTTTCCTGTAATGTGGATAGAAGGATTATGTTAAGATAGCACCATGGAACAAAAAATATCCATCAGTAAAGTATAATAAACTCAATTTTTAATTATGGCTTCTATTATAAAATGTGCAACTCAAGTTGTGGCACTTATATCTATTTAATTATACTAGTTAGATCAGGCTGATAAAATTCATCTTTTTGAGAAGAAGAACATAATATTTAAAAACAGTATCTTCCCTCCAAAACTGTATGTATTCCCATTTTCTGTGACTACATTTTCAAAGATGGTGTGAGTATCCCCTCTTTCAACGCCCTAAGGTGCAGAAATAGGAGAGTTCTCCAAGACTATGCAAATGATCATTTTCTGGTTCGATAGACTGATTTCCTTTGCTTCAGTTAGACAAGAAAAATCATTCCACGCACAAATACAGAAATCAGCTTTTTTATTTTTACACAAATAACTTAAACTTCTGTTTCTATGTAATTTCTGCTTCAAAAGTACAAGGAAATTCTAGTACAACTTAGACACAAATAGAAAGGTAATGTCATTAATTCTTTGTGTGTCATTGCTAAGACAGATTCCACAAGGACTTATATAAAGACAGGGTGAGATTGAATAGTGGTAAGAAAGTCAAAAAGATCAGCTTATATTTATGTGAACGATGATTTGGGAATTGTCATGTCAGCGTCTTTATTTTACATGTGAGAAAAGCAACTACCAGAGACATGAAATCACTTGCCACATGAGCTCACATTGAACAGACCTGAATCTGTATTATTTTAAGTTATACCATAATCATCAACTGTAAGGAATACAATGTGAAAAACATTTGGGAAGATAGCATTCTGTCAACACAGTATACAATATAATTTTTTCCACCTATTTCCAACTATTGAGCAACTATCATAATATATTCATGTGATTACATAGCCTATAAAAATATAATTGGATCCTTTGCACCAATGGGGAGATAAGCCTACATACAAATATAACATAAGGAGGATTATAAACACAAGATATATGGAAGTTAAATCTTACTACTTAATATTTCCACCTCAAGGCTATAACCCTTCTGATTAGGGTAATATGTCATGAGCAATAAACTTTGGAAATCTCATGCCTCTCCTATGTACAAACCATCAACGCTTTAGCCAATTAAATATACCACATGATAACATAGCAAAGCTCATCAGCAGCTTCCATCATGTGCTCCATTGTACTTTATCTACAAATAATCTACATACATAACATTTTAAGTATCCATCTTTTAAAATGTGATAGTGTTGTGGTTCATGTCTGACGTCTCCCCAAGGCCTCATGCAAACATGGCGGGGCTTTCAGAGGCTGCTGAATCTAGGATGTATGAGTGGTTCATTCTCCAGTGCTGGGATTGGTGTAAGTGCTACACCTGTCTTAAGGTGGGCATCCTGCATACAACATAAGGGAGGAGAAGAGGCCTGCTCCTCTCCCTGTTTTTGCTCTTGTTGCTTTTGCTGTCTTCTGTCACCATGAATAGTTGCCCTTCTGCCATGCCACCCAGCCTTAGAGCTAACTGATTATGGACTAAAACCTCTACAAACTGCAAGCTATCTAAACCTTTCCTCCCTTAATTTTGGGTGCTGGGTATTTTGTCTCAGTAACAAGAGAAAAGTAACCAATGCAAGTGGGTGGTTGTTTGACCCTGGGTGGTTGTTTGATAAAACCTAAGGCTTTGGTTTATGTACAGAAGAGAACTTGTCCTAGAGTTTGATCACTAAAGAAAATTATGTGTCCTTTTATTTGAAAAAAAAAAAAAATTCTTCACCCAAAGACCTATAAGTTGAAGGTCCAAGATTTAGTGCCTCAGAATGAGTGGTTAGAAAAAAGAAAAAAAGTAAGACCTTGGTTTATGGCACCCTTTACTAGAGGAAAACCAACAACAGCAAGGGTCTCCTCTAGCATAACCACTTCCACGTTGACACAGGACTGCACCACACTGCTCGGGCCCACTTGAACTGAAGCATGAGGGAGGTATTTTCAGAAGACACAAGGATGTGCCTACACAAGTAGGCACCGCCACCGGGACTTCTCCCAATTCAGAGCACAAAGGCTCTGAAAAGCTTAAGTAAAGGCAAAATGTGTTAGAGCACAAAAGTCACTTACCGACTGAGAAAATCAGGCTTGAAATCCTCTGTTTATGAAACTTGACATACAGAATCTCATTTGATCCTCATCCAGGCCCTGTGCAATGTCAGACAAGTATTAGAATTCCAGCCTCAGAGATGAAAAAATAGAACTCTTGACTGGGTTTGCAGGAGCAGACTCAGTTGTAGCCCTCCTGTTCACCACACCTGTCTCTTTTGCACCACGACATACTGAGCAAAAGGCAGACCTTGTTCTTTATGACATTTTTTCAACTTGATAAGAACCGAGACTTCTGCAATACAGCAGATTTTATATCAACCTGGTAGGAAAGGAGTGCACATTCTCTTTCCAGTGAAGAAATTTAATTGTGATAGGAAGCCAAAACATTTCTAAATGTAATCCTTAGGAAACAAGCAAATACAAAATTAATTGCTAATGTAAAATACAGCCTATAAATGTGGTAGGTAAAAGTGAATATGAAAGTTGGACCACAACATGAACTTGAAGCATAGCCTTCATGTGAGAATCAATTGATACCTTCCATGAGTGCTGGAAAATGGAAATTGCTTGAATTTTTCATTTAAGGGGGCAGGGAACAGTACTACAAGTGGACACAACTCTGGAGACAGATATGCTGCTTAGGAGCCCTATTGCTCTTTGGTTGTTCACTACCAAAACTTTACAAATAGCAGAGAAAGTAGAGCAGTAACACAAAGTAAATTATTGAAGTGGTGCTGTCATTTCCTAAACAGCAGGGATAGCCTGTCCATAAAACATTAATGACATTTGTGAGTTTTGACAGGCTTTTTGGATGAGAAAGAGTGAAAAATACATAGCCCCTTTGGTGGGAATAGAGGCATTTGTTCAGATAAAAACAAGCAAATTTTATGGCTGGTCTGCATGCAAGCTTCCCCTGAAAATCAGGAAGAAAACATGAAAATTTAAAGCCCAACATTGAAACGGATCAAATTTCATGTGTTCCCTGTCATATGAACAGGCAGGACTAGAAACATTTAAGGCTTTTCTCTTTTCTTATACTCTTTCAAGAAAGATGTCCTGCTGCCTGAACTATGCTCAGCATTTAATTTATGCCTCTAGTAAATAATTGAGTTGCATGTCCTTTGTACACAATGAATTAATATGTTGATCCAACATGACTAGAGAGGGATAAAGGATAAAAATGTTACTTTTCTTAGCTGGCAAAAAGATCATGTTAGGGTTTATATCTAGATGTTCCCCCAAACCCTCATGCACTCACATGGGGGACTCTGGGGAGGTGATGTGATGTTGGGAGTTGAAGTCTGGTTGGAGCAGATGGGTCACTGGGAGGGTGGCTGGGAAAGATCCATCTCCCTCCCTTCTCCCTTAATCTTTCTTTCTTTCTTCTCTCTCCTCTCCTCTCCTCTCTTCTCTTCTCCTCCTCCCTCTCTCCCACTCTCTTCCTCTCTCCTTCCTTAACACCATGCCATGAGCTTCCTCTCCTTTATCACTCCATTCTGTCTTGGAGAAAGACGGCTGTTTTGAAACCTCTGTAAGCTATGAACCAAAATGAACCTCCCCGCCTTTAATTTGTGGGTATCTGGTGTTATGTCCCAGCAATGATGGAAGTAACTAAGACAGATCATTATTTTTTCTACTAATGATTTTTCACAATACTAGTTTGTGGATAAGGTCAACCCATATTTCATTTTCACCATCACGGAGGATGGTGACAAAGGACTCCTCGCCAGTAGCAAGGACTTACTGCATGTATGTAATGTGTAATAATCAAATAATTAGTCACTTCTTTGGATGTGGGCACGGTGATAGTTAACTGATTGCATCAACTTGAGTAAGAAACACCCAACAAAAATGGATCAGTGATGTTCTGGGTGTGGAAGGCCTGCCACCAAGACAGTATAAAGGGAAGACAGTATAAAGGAAGAAGGAAGGCTGCTTCTGTTTCTTTGGAGGAGCTCCAGTCTTTGCCCTCACTTTACATGTCAACTCCTGGATTCCAGCACAGACTATTCAGCCTCCTAATACAGATTGGCTTGAGATACTGCAGCGGGCTACAGGCCTTCATCTGTACCCTTAGGGTATCTAGTGCTCAGAAGGCCCTTTTGCACTCTTCCACACTTGCCTGTGCATGGTCATTGTACAAGCCAATCTTGTATATTCTTATAAATTTGTATATCTTGCATTAAATGTTTCTCTAGTGAGCACTGGCTGTTACAGGCACTAAGGTTCCAAAAAGTCTCCTTTTTTAGTGAGAGCACATTTGCTGTGGTAAACATATCTCAACATTCTGAGTATGAATTTATTGGCCTCTAGCCCCACTTCTACATGGAAAATCCCAATCATGTTATACTTTGGCAAAGGGAGGCTTTTATTAATGCTAAGATGTCTTTCTCTTGATTATTTCCCAAAAGTTTTGCAAAATCAAGATGTTTATAGAAACAACACCAAGACATGTGGACATAATTACAAATCAATAAATTAGTAATGACTATCATACTAAATGCCATCATTCCACAGAGAAAATATTTTGCAGTTTTTCACAAGCTCATAAAATTAAAAACATAAAATTGATAAAGTCAACTGGATCCATGGTTCTTCCATTTCGGTAGATTGTTCTGTGAGTTGCATTGGTGGGGCTGAGAAATGTTACCCCAAAGTGCTCTGAACTGAAGGAGACTACAGGGCTTCAGGAAGAAATTCTTTCCCACCTTCTCCTTTCTGCCTGTCTCCTCCAAAGAATTTCTTAGCACAGGTCCTGTCATCTAAGGTAGGTCATAAACAAGAACTTCACTTTTCCAAAGCATTCCCTAAGGTCTGGAAATACTAACCCTGACCTTCCCCCTTCTTTGCAAACCCCGTGTTTCAGTACTCCTGTACCACACCTGGGAGAAAGGAATCCTGAGAGACCAGGAAGACAAGCCTTGCATGACAACCCTCCCACTACCATAGCTCGTACCCTTCTGTTCAATCACATTTCCAAAAGGCTTTCCATTCTCCATAGATTCTTAGCATAAAAACAGTTTTCCTTTACTTTTGAAATTTTCATTGTCACATACAACTTGGCTAAATAAACTTGTTATGCTTTTCTCTTGTTAACCTCTTTTATCTGAGTAGCACCAGTAATAACATGTATAATGGTGAAGAAAGATGTCCTGCCTTTCCATCATCAGGATAGGTTCACAGGAGGACATGGGATGATTTTTCCATAGAAATTAACTGAAAAAATGTCACTGGTACAAAAAGTCCTTATTTGGACTTTGCATGGACTTAAATATTTTATTTTCCTTGCTTCTTTGATAAGCATAAATGAACAGAAATTTTGACAAATTATTGATGGAGATAGGCCATGTTTTTCATTCTAGGTGAAGGTTTCTACATCATCTCCAGTATTTGCGTTTGTGCTACAATTAGCTCCAAATATTATAGTTCAGACCATGTATTGCACCATATGCTGCATACCTATATGCTCAGCTTTGGCCGAGCCCTCAGGACAATTTGACTCCAAGGCAGGAATAATGTCATCACCTGTGAAACCAATATTTGAATCCACAGCTAATCCTTCTTGCTACTTTCAACTAATACTTCAGTAGTAGGAAATATGTGCCTCTCGCCCTTCTGTCAAGGACAGAAGTTTCTCCATAGATTTTCCTGGGCTCCACATCTCTCCTCTCCTTCCCTTTTCCTCTCCCTGCTCTGTCCTGGCACTGCAGTCTTGTTTCTCATCTGTGCTTCTTGCAACACTCTCTATACCCCCTCACATAACTCTGGAGAGACATCAGACTCAGCCCACTGCAGCTCACCTGAATGTCCTGCTGCTCTTCCGCTAGTCTGTGCCCTGTGCTGCCTCAGAGGGCCAGTCTGGGGGCTGTCACGGCTTTCTAGGGTTTGATGTCTGTCCCCACATAATGCTAAGCGCAATGAGGTCTTTATGTGTGTCGCTCACATCATTGTGCTGCATCCTTATAGCCACATGAAACTCACCTCCACCATGAAAATGAACAATCCCTTACACTCAGGATTAGAAGTCAATGAATAATTCTTCTATCCCTTGTTTTTTTTTTTCTAAGTTTAGTTATTTTTGGCTGACCAAACTAAGTAATCTTAATTCTCTCAAAGTTTAACTTCACAGGTAGCCCTCTGATACTTCAGCTGCCCCTTTTCATACTTATCCAATCTTCTTACACTTTATTGAGTTTTAGTAACCAAACTTGTGCATAAAATCCAGAAGTGGATGCCCCACATCTTCACAGGGTATTGAGTTTCCCATGAAGATTGTACATTTGCTTCTTGGAGTCATATAATACATCACTTAAGCAAACTGTATATAATGTATATTATTTATAGGTACTGTCAAGAATTACACTGATATTTTGTATGCCTAGTGGCACATTCATTCAACTGACAAATATTTCCTAACCATGAACTATGTGGTACATTTACTTCTCCTAGTTCTGGAAGCCAGAAAGTCCAAGGACAAAGTACTACATATCCCACAGCTGGTGAGGGCTCTTCTCCTTGTTTGCAGACATGTCTTCATATGAATGACAGAATGAGTCCCAGTCTACAAACCACATTCATGAGGTCTCTGTCTTCATAATCTGATTACTTCCAAAGACCTCACTTCCAAATACAGTCACATTTGACATTACAGTTCAGTGTATGGATGGGTGGCCAAAAACATTCAGTCCACAGCAGTACTGTAAGAAGAAAGAAACAGTAGGACAATGTAACATGATTAGGACAGCTGGAAAACAAGGAACTGACATATTAATGGGACTGGCTAGACTGATGTGAAGTACATACACTATACATGAAATACATATACTGTAAACACACACAGATACATGCACTTATATAATATATTATCATGTCATGCTTGTCTCTCATTCATATATAATTTTTTCTGATATAACAGACCTCAAGACATCGGTCTAAGGTTGGTGTGCCAGATCCATGGTGTCATCAGTACCCCAGACTCTTCTCTCTCCCTTCCTATCATCTGCATAGGAGGCACTCCATGCCTTTTGTCCATATTCCAGAGAGACAGATGAAGAAAGGGGCCTGACAGAAGTCATTTGCAGCTGAGAAGTGCCTTTGGTAAAAATCTCTGCTTCTTTAACACCTGTATCTAAAGGAGGCTAGAAAATGTTGTTTTAGTTGAGTTGAAAGCTATTTATAGGCATAGAGGTTCTTTTAGTGAAAAAATAAAGGGCAAGGAGATATTGTATGTTCTACTAATGATTTCTGCCACAGTCATTTTAATATGAAATCATAGCTATTCTTAGTATTACCTCTTTCTGAGAGTCTTAAACGAATAGTATAAATTTCAGTATTAAGTACTTGGGACTTTTTCTCTCCAATTATTGTCTTAAACATTCACACAAAGAGCCTAAGTAGTCATTTTTTCCATTCATGTGGGCAGAGTTCTTTTTAAAGTTAACTCCACTTCTCTGGCATCTCATTCCAAACCTTACTTAATTGCTTAACTATCGAACTGTTTGAGATGTCTGAACATTTTCTTTAATAAAAATAAAAAGCTGTCCTGCTCTTATATATTAAATTTATAACTAATTTGAAACAATAAATATCACTATATAATGTCAAAATTTTCCATAAATTTAAATAAAATATTTGTAAAATGGGGGGGCGGAGTTTGCAGTTCAGTAGCTGCCAATTACCTGGCCCTTGTAATTAAGGGTTTTCTTAGATGGGAATCACACATCTCTCAGCACTCCCACTCAGCTGTAGCACTTTCGGATATTCTTATTAAGTGCCACATTTTTAATTTTAACATCATTATGATATAGATGTAGTGTCATTATCACGCAGACTCTTATTTCATTCTCTCAGGAGAAAAAAGTACTTTTATTTAGATGTGATGGATAACTTTCCCTCCTCCATTTTTTCAGAGAGATAGACATGTAAATGAAAATACAGAAACAGAGGTGGAAATGATAAGATGGAGACTGAGCTAGAGAGACACATCCTGACTGCTCTACCCACTCCCAGGCTGCTGGGAAAAGCAAGAAGTAGTAGAGGTTACTGTCATTCAAACAGACAAGCATGACATGATATATAGTGCTCACTACACTGCTACTCCTTTGCCACATTTTAATCCAGGGTTAGATTCTTCTCTCTATAACACCCCAAGGCATATTCTTTGGGTACCCCAGAAAGAGTGGAAAGGAAAGGAAAAGAATGAGAGATTCATTGAACCAGTGAAGGAAATAAATACAGTGTAAATAGTATGAATGGAGGAAAGAGAGAGTGTAGGAGAGAAGACAGGGAGGCAATTCAGGAAATTCTGGAGAGAGGAGTGACTTGTCTTGTTACATCCACTTCATCTGGGAACCGAGTGTTTAATCTCTCAGCTTCTCCTTGTCCTTATCATTTCTTCTAGAACAACTGAACCAACAAGCTGCGGGGGAAATGCTGCTTCTGACTGAACAGCAGTGATCCCAGAAGTATTGATGGCAGGCAGATAAAACCATCTGGATACAATTCCCCCTGGATGCTTAATTCTTCTTCTTACTCTGTTTTAAATGCTGTATAGAAAGCAGGTGTGAATAGAAAGGAGAGAGACCTGAGACAGGGTTCCTAGTAAATGAGATAAATTCTTACCCTTGTAGAAGCAAAATAGCACAAGGACTGAAGCCCAGACTAAAACTCGGAGGCCTGTTGGGGGTTCCCTCTCTACCACCCACTAACCTGCAAGTCACTTAACTTCTCCATGCAAAGTTTTTAGCTATAAGATGGAACTAATTATTTTAATAAACAAACACCTCATATGTTAAAAACTCCTTTTAAAGTATATAATGTGGTAGTTATTTAACAAACTAGCAATAATGAAATAGTAAGTGAAACAGCAATTTCCAAATGTAGTTAAATTTAATGCCTTAGCAGTTCTCTAAGGTCTCTGAGGTTAGTGATATAACAAACATAAAATTGAATTCAAGATTACCATTACCTTAGAAAAACTTAAAGTTCTAGAGAAATAATGTTTGTGTTTAGATGTCCCCTGAAAGCTTCATGTGGTCATAAGTAGGGTTTTTTAAGAGGTGACTGGATCTAGAGTGTGTGATGTTGAAGTTGATTCATGGTGAAATGCTAGGATTAAGGGCACTAAAATTTAAACCTTTAAAGTAGAAACATGCAGGTAAGCAAGGGGGAAATATCAAGTGTAAGAAGAAAAGACCCAAAATTGTTAAATTACATTGTTAGTAACTCATTAATGGAGAACTATGTGTGCCAGATATCATAGCTTCTCTTATGAGGTACACACACATGCAACATGCTCACACACACACACACACACACAGAGAGAGAGAGAGAGAGAGAGAGAGAGAGAGAGAGAGAGAGAGATGCACACTTCACCTCAAGTGTTTGACTGTAATGACACAGCCTCACAAATCTGGTGATTGGTACAATGACTTTTGACCAAGACTGGAACTTTTCAAGATTGTATCTAGTGTATCTACAATGAGTCACACACAAAGGAACACGGGGTAAGCCCAGCTGAGCAGTGTGAGAGACAGCACCCGCTGTGAGGTGACAGTAGTTTGGATCTTCCTTTCCCAGAGCTAGTGTGCCCCAGTTGGTGCCAGAAGGGATTCTCATTGTTTCTGCTTGCTTCTGTCTCCTGGGCAGCTCCTTCTGCAGCTCCCTATGGTGGGGTCCGCCATCCTGCCATGAGCCATCTGGAAAGGAAAGGCTGGCCCCAGATCCCTCAGGAAGTCATTAGCTGTGTGCCACAGTTGGCTCAAGGGCCTCTGAGGATTTGACTTGGTCTCAGACTTTCCTGCCATATCAGGAAGCTGACTGTACACTTCTCACAACACTGTCAGCTTTTACCCGTTCTCCGAATTATAGGACAAAATCTCTAAACAAGCAGACCCTTCCCATGGGAAATACAAGCTTCTACCTTGAGATTTCTTCCTAACAAGGACAGAATCCTGTGGCTAAATTAAAGAAGGGCAAAGTCTCACCTTGTTTTCTACAGAAAGAAAACAAATAATAGAAAACAAACAAATAAATCTCTTGATATAAAAGTCTAAGGTTTGGGAGTTAGAGAGACTTGTGTGGTCGATTTCTGAAGGGCTGTGACTGCAGGTGCATGACCTGACCTTGCTATTCCTCAGCTTTTTTATTTGTAAACGGAGTGTGGGTGTATGTGTGTGTGTGTGTGACTTATAGAAACTGTGTAGCATATAGAACGGTTATCAGTATACACAACGTCAGAAAACTATTAGTGCTTTTCTACCATATTCATTAATAAAAAGAACTTACTTAATATCTTTATTAGGTAGGGAGCCACTGTATTAATTCCTAGGGTGAGAAGCAAACAAAAACCTGTTCTCCCTATCAAGAGATTCTTTCTGGGGGTTCTGATATGAGACTATTCAATCCTAAAGCCAGTTTTACAGTACTCCATGATTACTAAACTCAGGACTCTAGAGTATCATAAATAAACATATGGTTGAAAGCTTTACACTATGCTTAGATTTTTCCTCTTTACCATTCTTACTGAAGAAAAATAATCAGTCCCCTCCACAATAATATGACAATCTTTAAAGAAGCCTCAAGCTTCAAATAAGGTGTTGCTGCTGGTTGCAAGGCCTTTCTCAAAAGTATATTGCAGCACCCTTTCAAATAGACTTTTCTCAAGTTTACCCAATTCTAAGAGCCGTGTTCCCAGCAGCATGTGGACCCCGGGGCTCCTCTGCCCTCCTTGAGTGTCACAGTGCCTCTTCTCCCCGCTAGTCACAAGGTGTCGGGACAAATGATTTGAGCAGCACTGTGGAAAAGAAAACCTGCAATTTCTAAGCATCCAGGAATGTGGGCAATGGCCCTCATCCTCCTTGTTCCTCTCGTCTTATGAAGACAGCTCTATTGCAAGATCTGAGGCCACACTGCCGCATTACATGACAACTCATGTAGCTCACCTTGTCTGGTACATGCACACCTCTACTGGTCAGCATGTCCTCCTTAGCTCAGACATCCAGAAATGCTTTCAAGATGGTTGGTAGAGATGTCATGTCACCTGGCCTCCCACCCACTCTGGCCTTTTCTTCCTCCACCCCAGGATGAACCATTTGGTATTCAGCACATTGTCTTCTCTCCTCTGGGTCACTGCTGCTTTGCAGCTCCTCTTTATCCTTCCCTTCTTGTCCACTCTTTAATTTAAGGTTAGGCTTAGGTGTGCTGTTTTCCAGGAACACAACCATGAGTATATCCATTAAATTAAAAAAAATCAATGATACTCATTAAAGCCTGTGGAAAAAAAGATTTTATTCAGAACCAGACAAAAAGGTATAGGGACCCTTGTCATAGGGTCTTAAAATCAGGAAGAGAGATAAGGCTCCCCCCACAAATACCATCTGGACAAGGGGGATGTATCCACAGAACAAAGTGAGGGTCAGAGAAGAAAAATTGCTCAGAGGGTTAAGGGAGATTTTGACTAAACTGTTCTGAGATGAGCCAAGGACAGCCAAAGTGGTCAGACATCACTGCAGGAGGGTGGAGAGATCAGGAGCCCAGTCAGATGTCGAGGGACGTCTGAACTTAGCAGAGCGCCTCGTTAAACCTGGATTTCATAAGGAAGTGTGTAGATGGGCCCAGGAGAAAACTCAAAAGTTTTAGTCTGACTGAAGTTGGCTGAGCAAAGAGTATTTCTACCTCCACATTCCACACACACACACCCTCAGTGGAAGTGTTTTCAGGAGCCCCAAACTTCATAGGTCTGTTCCTAGCATTGAGCCCAATGCACTATGTTGTGACTACCCAGGATGAGCCCCACACCCTAACTTGCAACCGACTCTCATGAAGCTTAAGTCTTATGTCACTTGGTTTTCCTAGTGCCAGCTAAAAACGTTCCTAAAATGCTTGTTGCAGAAGAAAAATGCTTTATTTTGTAAATGATTCCGTAGCTGTCATTCATTTATGCTACTTTGATGACACAGAACTAAGAACATGAATAGTTGATAAAGAGTTATACATACATTGGAGATTACTTATTATTTCACATCATGTCCTTCACATATGCTTTCATTTGTTCAATTGATCATCAAATATTTAATTGATGCTTTCTACATGACAAGCTCGATTATAGACATCATGGAAAGAGCAAATAAATGAACTATCAACACTGTCACGGGGAAGAATATAATTTTGGATCATGTTTATCTTCTCCATTGTAATTCCAATTTCCCACTTCATCAGTCTCATTTTTTTTTTTTTTTTTGGTTTTTTTTCCGGTACCGAGAACCGAACGCATGACCTTGTGCTTGCCAGGCAGGCGCTGTGCCGCTGAGCTAAATTCCCAGCCCCCAGTCTCATTTTTTAAAAAACATTTTTAGTTCAGTAATACATTCACATGGTGAAAATGAAATATATGAATGTAGTCATTCTGTACTGCAAACATGTACAAATAAGTATTTTTTAAATGAAACAAAGGGACATTAAGAAATCTTATTCTAGCCCTGTATCAATATAACCCATTCCCACTCTGCATGGTGTGGGTAGCCACGATATTTAATTCACTTTCATGATTTTGCAATTTATTTTTAATTCTTTTTTAATTTTAATTTTAATTTTATTAGCATGTCTGCAGCACACAGTGATTCCATTCATTGTGGGGAACTGGTGCATGTACATGACACATCTCAGTTCTGTCTTCTCCCTCTTCTGCAACCCCCTTTTTGGCCAGCATCAGATTCATTCATCGTTAAGTGCTTATAAAGATGATGATCATACATACAGATTAAGAACCAGACTAATGTGCCAAAAAGCATGTAAAATACTTAAGACATTTATACTAAATCAAGATACATTTTTAGATACTGTCTATGCTGGTATATAATAACTTTTTTCTCTTTTGTCTTCTTGTCTTTTACTTTGCACTTAATTTGTATATTGAGTCTCTCATACAAGAAAAACCATGTGATGTTTAAACTGTGTGTCTGATTCATTTCATTTAACATTATGGTATCAAGGTTTATCCATTTTCTTATAAATGACTCAAGTTTATCCTTCTTTATGGTAAAGTTCTGGCTCATCTCATGATCCTTGGCTCATCTCAAGTTTATCCTTCTTTATGGTAAAAAATATTTCCTTTTTTTAATCCTTTCTCATTTTTTTTATTTTTTTTTTCAAAAATTTAAAAAAACTGACAAAACAACGAGGACAAAATCAAAACAACACAAAAACATCAAAAATGATACATGACCTCAAGATAAAATGATAGAAATTCACAGTGGTTGCTATATTACATGCCCTTATCTTCAACGAAGTTGCTCAGTCCATTAGTCATAACAATGTAAGATTGATCAAACAAGCAAAGACCGTAACAAGTAGTATTTCATTGTGATTAAATTTGGCATTATCCATTCATCCATTCATCTGTTTTTTGTCTTTTTTTCATAAAAATGTACAACATCACTTGCCCTTCAAAAAATGCAAATTAAAACCATACTGAGTTTCCACCTCACTCCATAAACAGTGGCTTCTATCAAGAAAT
>NW_004955526.1:933231-934733 GCF_000276665.1 Chinchilla lanigera | reverse complement strand
AAGCCGGATGAGTCTGGGCTTTGACTCCCTGACCAGTGCTCAAGGCAGGTGAAGCCTGGGGCGCCCTCTGAGGCCTCCGCAACTACGCACCACACCCAGAGTGTGTCTGCCTGGGCTGGGCTGAGCCCTGGACATCTTCAGGAAGCCTGGTGAGTCTAGGATCTGCCTCCCTGACCAGCGTGCAAGGCAGGCAAAACCTTAGGAACCCCCTGGGGCCTCGGTGGCTACCCACCACACCCATAGTGTGGTGGCCCGGCTGGGCTGGCACAACTCACCAGCACAGAAGTTACACTGAGCACTGGGGATCTTCAGACTCTTGTCCAGCCACTCACATACAGTCAGGACAGTGAGACTGCACTCTAGGGAGTCTCTAGTTCTTCAAAAATGACAAAACACAGGAGAAAAGTGCAATCTCAGACCTCCACACCATGCAAAACAAGTCCAGGAGGCATCAACACAGAAGAGCCTGGAAGTCATACACCTGAAATTTCTGAAATGATAGCAATTGAAGTAGAGAAACAACTCCATCAGGCCTGAGAAGACATCAGATCAGAAATAATGTCTCAAGTGAGAAAAGAAATGACACCAATAATGAAGGAAATGTTCAGCATATCCAAAGAGAACATAGACAAGAAAATGGAAGAGCATAGATAACTCAATGAAACCTTCAGGGAACAATATAGAAAAGACATAAAAGTTACAAAACAGATGCAAACAGATATCCAGGAACTTAAAAATTTCATTGAAAACTTGCAAAACAGCCTGAATGAAGCTGAAGATAGACTTTCAGATCTTGAAGACAGCATTGCCACCAAAGAACGTGAAAGGAAGGATCTCTTAAAAACAACAAGGAACCAGGAAATAACAATTCAACAACTGCAAGACAAAGTAAAGAGAAACACTGTCAAATTAATAGGTATGTATGAAACAGCAGGTATCAACACAAATGACATTAAAAGACTATTTGCATAAACAGTAGCAGAAAATTTCCCAGGCATGGTGAAAGAATCGGACATCCAGATAAGTGAAGCATATAGAACTCCAGTTAATCATAACCAAAATAAATCTACACCCAGACATATAGTGATCAAGATCCCTGAAACTCAATAAAAGCTCAGAATATTAAAAGTTGTTAGAGAAAAGAAACAGATCACTTATAAAGGAAAGCATATTAGAATCATGGCAGACTTCTCAACACAAACCATTAAGGCAAGAAGACCTTGGATGAAGCATTTTGGGTACTGAAAGAAAACAACATCCAACCCAGACTGATGTACCCTCCAAAGCTATCTTTCAAATTTAATGGAGAAATAAAATATTTTCATGATCAAGAACAAATGAAGAAATGCATGAGTGTCAAACCAATCCTACAAAGAGTGCTAAAAGATATACTAGAAAGAAATAAAACAGACCACAACTTCAAGAACAACAACCACCAAGCAGAGCAAGCAATTAAACAGAGGGAAAAAGGAGGATCCAACAGCAGGAAAATAGCATGACAA
>NW_004955526.1:910844-929311 GCF_000276665.1 Chinchilla lanigera | reverse complement strand
CATAAATATATATATATTTATATATGAATAGCCTCGATGACTGTATTGCTGTTGTCTGATGGTGTATTGAAATGAACAGCTAATGCTCACAATTTTTTATGTTCTGATCGACTGTGCATGCTTGTGTCTGGTGGTCTGAGCAACTGATTTGAACATAACAATATGCAATGGAATTACAATCGTGAACTCCTACCATTTTGTCTAGTGAAACTCTGTATTATCTCTAAGGTTTTACTGAAGAATTATTTTCTTATTCTCTTTAATGGTTTGAGCAATCTTTCTTTCTTACATCTGATAATCTGAGCAATGTAGTTGAGTATAGTGATATGCAATGTAACAGCAATTGCTGATTTGTATTAATTTGTCTTGAGATCCTGTATCACTTTGAACGTTTTTGCTTTCTTTGTTTATGTTTGTGATACTGGTACTGTTCTATTTCTTTGTTTCTTTGTGGCTGATGTACTACTCTCTTTAAAATAAAAAAGAAGTATCCGTTCATCTCAGATGTCCATTTTTGATTGGGTCTTTAATTTGGGGGAATCTCATTTTTTTAATTCTTTATACATTTTAGGTATTAATCCTTTGTCTGAGGAGTACGTGGCAAAAATTTTTTCCAATTTGTAGGTCCTTTCCTTACTCTGTTAGTGGCTTCCTTTACTATGCAGAAGCTTTTTTTAATTTGATGTGATCTCATTTGGTGATTCTTAGTATTTCTTGTGGACCAAGGTCCTGTTTAAAACTTATATCTTCAAGAGTTTTACCTACTTTGTCTTCCAGAAGATTAAGTGTGTCTATTTTAAAATTTAGATCTTTGATCCATTTTGATTTTAGTTCAGTGCATGGTGAGAGAGATGGGTCTACATTAAGTCTTTGGCATATGGATAGCCAGTTCTCCCACTACCATTTGTTAAAGAGGCTGCCTTTCATACAGCAAAAGTATTTGACCTCTTTGTCAAGCATGAGGTAGATGACTGTCTGGAGTTGCTTCTGTGCCCTCTATTCTATTCCATTAATCTGTAAATCGGTTTTGCCAGTGCCATAATGTTTTTACACAGCTTTGTAGTATTACAACTTGAAGTCTGAAATTGTTGTCTCTTGCCTTGATCTCACTGCCCTATTTGTTTTTGATATTCTTAATCTCTTCTTGTTTCATATGAATTTTAGGAGTATTTCTCTAGTTCTGTGAGGAATACTATTGGTATTTTGTTTGGGATTGCATTAAATCTGTATAACAATTTTGGAAGTATGATCATTTTGATTGTATTGCTTCTGTAAATATAGTACCCTGTTCAGAAACAGGGACTATCTTTCCATTTTTTGATATATCCTCTTCAATTTCTTTTTTTGGGATACTATAGTTTTCATTGTAGAAAACTTCCTGGTTTAGGTTAATTCCTAAATATTTCTTTTTTTCAATGCTATTGTGAAAATGTTAAAGGCATTGTTTACCTCATTTCTTTCTTAGTGAGTTTGTTATTGGTGTACAGAAATACTACTGATTTTTGAATGTTGATATTATATCTACTATGCTGCTGAATTTGATATTAATTCTAGGCAAATTTTTGTGGTGGACTTTTTGCAGTCTTCTATGTAGATTATGTATTCTACAAATAATGTTAATTTGACTTCATTTTTTATCTATAGTCTTTATTTCTTTCTCTTGTCTAGTTGCTTGAGCTATTATTTTGAGAATTCTGTTAGACAGGAGTGGTGACAGCAGACATCCTTATCTTACTCCTGATTTTAGGGGGAAAGCTTCTTGCTTTTCTTCATTTAGTATGATGTTGGCCTTTAGTTTGTCAAAGATGGCTTTTACCAGTTTGAGATAAAGAATTTCTATACCTGTTTTCTTAATAGATTGTATCATGAATGGATACTGGATTTTGTTAAGGGCTTTTTCTATGTCTATTGAGATGATCATGTGATTATATTCTTCACTTTTTTATGTAATATATTACATTTATTGATTTGTATATGTTGACCATCCCTGCATCCGTTCAATGAATCCTACTTTGTCATGATGTATGATCCTTTTATAGTTTGTTGCATTCTGTTTGCCAATACCTTATTGAGGATTTTTGCATCAATATTCATTAAAGAGCTTTACCTGCAGTTTTATTGGTTGGGTCTGTTTTTGGTTTGGGAATTCAGGGCAATGCTGGATTCCAGGAATGACTTTGGGAGTACTGCTTCCAATTTGATTTCATTAAAGAGTTTGAGGAGTATTGGTGTTAGATCTTTCATGGAGTTCTTGTAGAATTTTTTGGTGAATCTATCAGGACTTGAGCTTTTCTTAGCAGTTTTTTATCCTTCAGTTTCATTTATTGATATGGGATTATTAAGAATGTTTATATCTTCTTGCTTCAGATTTGGTGGTTCATATGTATCTAGGAATCTATCTATTTCCTCCATATTTTTCATTTTATTTGAGTACAGCTTCTCAAAGAAGTTGATGATCCGGATTTTGGCAAGATCCATTGTGATTTTGCCTCTTTTACTTTAAATTGAAGGGATTTGGGTCTTTACTCACTTGGTAAGACTGGCTGTTTATTTTCACTTAATCATTCAATCATCTCTTTGATTCATTGATTCTTTGTATTTTTAGTATCAATTTTATTAATTTCTGCTTTGATCTTCATAATTGCCTTCCTTGGGCTAGGGTAATGGTTGATACATTAGGTCAATTTAAGAAGTTGGGAAGATTAACTAAGCAACTCACCAGGGAGCCAGGGTCCTTACTTTGTAAACATCTTGAGCTTATGAAAGAGGAAGTCACAGAGATGGTGTGGCTGCAGAGCTGGGAAACAATATAAGAGACAAAAAGAGGCTTGCTTCCCCACCACCACCATTTGCTTTTGATGCTTTTGCTGTCTTCTGTCACCCTGAAGTGTTGCCCCTGTGCCAGCCCACCCTTCCTTGGAGCCAGCTGATTATAGACTGAAACCTCCACAAACTGTGAACTAAATAAACCCTTCCTTCCTTAATTTTGGGTGTCAGGTACTTTGTCTCAGCAACAAGAGAAAAGTAAAACAACTAGCTTTGTATTACATTGTTCTTGTTTTTGTAGGACCTTAGAGTGCATCATTAGGTTACTTATTTGAGTTTACTCTCTTTTCCTGATGTGGCTATTCAGCACTAGAAACTTCCTTATTAGGACTGTTTTCCTTGTGTCACATGGGTTCTGGTATGTCATACTAACATCTTTGGTTGTAGAAACTGTCATATTTCTTCTTTAATTTCATCTGTGACCCACTGACTATTCAGGAAGCTATTATTAAAATATCCATGTGTTTTTATACTTTCTGTGGTGTCTTTTACCATTGATTTCTAGTTTCATTGCTCTATGGTCTGATAATATGCATGAGATAATTTTGCTGCCTTTATATTTACTTAAGCATGCATTATGAGCTAGTACATGGTCCAATTTGAAGAAAGTTTCATGTGCTTCAGAGAAGAATGTGTATTCTGTTATTTCTGGATGAAACACCTGGTAGATATCTATTAAGTCCACTTGTTCAGAGGTTTGATTCGACTTTCATATTCCTTCGTTGATTTTCTTTATCTAGTTGATCTGTCTATTTGGAGCAGTGGGACATTGAAGTCACCCATTACAATTATATTTTGTGTTTATCTGGTCTTTCATATCAATTAGTGTCTGTTTTATGAAGTTGGGTGCACTGGTATTTGATGCATATATATTTTTAATTGTTATCTCATCCTGTTGAATTTTTCCTATAGCCAATCCGCAATGACCTTTATCTCTTCTGGTCATTCTTGGCATGAAATCCATTTTGTCTGAAATTAGGAAAGCAACTCTGCTTTTCTCTGGGTTCCTGTTACATGGAATAATGTTTTCCACCCTTTATTTTTTAATCTATGAGTTTCTTTTTGAATTAAATGTGCTTACTGTACATTGCATATCATTGGGTTTTGTTTCCTTGATCCATTCTGCCAATCTCTGTCTTTTGGTTAAGGAATTGAGACCATTCACACTGAGACTTATAATTTAGCTATATTGACTCCTTCTGCTAATTGCATCATTTTCCTCTTGCTGATTTCCTCACATATATTTTTCCTTTTGCTTAGTTGCTCATCCTGCCAGGTGTATTCATTCTTTTTGACTTGGCATTGTTGGCTTCATTGTGTCTTTCTAGTATATCCATGAGAGTTTTTGTAATGCTGGTTTCATGGTCATTAATTTATTGAAGTGCTCCTTGCCATGGAAACACCTTATTTCTCCATCAGTTTTGAAACAAGGTTTTGTCAGACATATAAACCAGGGTTGGAAGTTATTTTTGTGGCTTGAAACATTCTACTCCAAGTCCTCCTGAGCATCAAGGTTTGTGTAGAGAAGTCTGCTTTAATTCTAATGGATTTATCTTAACAAGGTGATTTGCTGCCTTTCATTAATAGCTTTTAAGATTTTGTCCCTATGATGAACTTCTGGTACTTTAAATATAAGGTGAATGCGGCATGAGGAGGTTCTCTTTTCATCCTGGTTATTTGGCATTCTATGCACCTCACATACCTGTATGTTTATTTCCTCCCCTACATTTGGAAAACTTTACCATTATTTCTGTAAACAGGTTTTTAATACCATTTTTGCTGTTTTCTGATGTTTCATTTATTTCAAATATTCTTAGATTAGTCTTTTTTGCATTATCTAGCAGATGTTGGATGTATTTGTCATGTTCTCTTGTCATTCCCAGGTATTTTTGAGTAGTTGGCCTTTGAAAGTATCACTGTCTTCTGGTTGTGAAATACTGTCCCACACTGGTTGGTTCTGCGGCCCATTCTTTCAGTATAATTTTTAATCTCCTGGATTTCTGATTGAATCCTTTTCAAGGGCTCTAATTCCTTGGCGAACTGGTCATTCTCATTTTGTATCATTTTCTCTAGCTTTTGTAGATTTTATTTGCATCTTCTGATAGTTGTTGCATCCTTTGGTTATTATTTTCATTATCTGTTTAGCTATATTTTCTCTAATTATGCTTAACTGATATATTTTCTAATCTTCTCCATAATCCTTTCTATTAGTTCAGGTGTGTGGCTTATGCTATTCTGCCTCAGAATGACTCTTAGATTTGTTGTGGGGAGTTAGGAGTTTTAGAAGGCATTTCATTGCCTCATCTTCACATGTTTCTAGGGCTTGTTTATTGTTTGTATTGTTTTGTGTTGAGATTTGTGGATATGAATATTCTAAATACTTTGTTGATAGTATAGAGGTTCCTTTACTTGCTTTTCAGTGATATATGTTCAGTGTGGGTAACTATAATCCTTTGTCACAATCCCAAGATCTGAACACACTGGTTAATTTGGGAGGAGAAAATGCAGTGTAGTTAGCCCAACAACCAAGTTCTCTGAGAATGTGTTCTAGTATTTTTAATGTCACAAAATAATCTGAGTATTGACTTACAGACAAATAATGACAACTGTGTGACCCTGTTAATATCAAGTGAATCAGCTACCTTATTCCCATCTAAGACAAATTGAATATTAATATACCATAGGAAGCAATTATATACCACCTTTAATCTTAGAAAGAAATCTGCATTTATGGTATAAACATTAAGACAATCCCAGTATTTACTTATTCCATATGTGTACTACCTGTGACAGCTGTATCTCCAATAATGGAAAAAAAGAACTCAGTTGTAATTTTACAGAGTTAACTATCAAAAGATTAATAGAGCTTTATGGTTATACTATTAATGATACAGGGTTTGTGACTGAGGAAAGCCAAGAGGAAAATTTGGAAGCCTTAAATTTTACAACATGAAGAGAAAAGAGAAGTGGTACAAAGTATCTTATAGACGCGTAGAAGAATGTTTATAGAATTGGGGGAAAGTAAGAGGAAATACTGACAAAAATAGGAAATAAAAGAAAAACAGGGAATAAAAAGAAAGAAAATTATGTAGAGTAAAAATAAAAGGGATAAATAAAAGGAAAAAGGGGATCATTTTTTAAAAAAGAAGAAAACGAGATAAGAAGCAAGAACAAAAGAAAACAAAAATACCCCCAAGCCTCAATAAACTGGTAAACAAGAAAATAAAAAATGAAAGAAGTGTGAAAAAAAAGGAAAACACCAAATCTAAACTAACAAGAAGATAAAAGACGAGCAAAATAAAAGAAACAAAAATTTCTCTGTGATTTAAAATGCATGGTTTTCTTCCATGATCTATAATTTTGGGGCAGTGACCAAATCAAGATGCGTCCTTGCTCGTGCTGGTTGATAAAGAAAGCACTCAGATCCTAGATTTATGCCAAATGCCAGGACTAGCAGGCAGTAGGATTAGGGGAAGATGTCAAATCTATGACTTTCAAATTCAGAGAAATTCAAACTGAACCTGGCCTCTGGCTGTGGGGTGGAGCATGTGGCCTTTATTTTAAGCCTCTCAGGGGGTCTCTTGCCAGCCTGACCATGGCTCCTGACCACAGCTGTCTCCCCTGTCTGTCCCTCACCCAGTCACTGTGGAAATTCACCACTAGAAGTCTTGGAATTAAGTCATCCCTCAGGTGCTCTGAGTCCTCTGCTCAAATAGTCAACCCCTGCATGCAATGACTTCTGACCAAGCACTCTCTCCAGGAGATATGGTGGGCTCTTGGACTGGAGTCACTCCACAGCTGTGCAGCTCACACACCCACTGGTCCATCCTGCTGCTGTGTTTCTCCCTGAAGCCCTCTGCAGTCCCCCATTTTCACCTTTTCATTCTAGATATTTCTTCCTTTCTCATGGCTATGAGACAGGGGCCAAGGTAAAAGTACAGATTGTCCCTTCCCTATTCCTTGTTGTGTCCTATCTCTCTGATTTCTCTTTAAATTTCAATTTTCCTGGAAGAAACTTCCTTGTTTCTAGGAAGCTACTACCCTTCTTCTTCCCCAAATTGTTACCTTCCAGTGTCTAGCTTCTAAAGCTTAAAGAGACTGAGTTGTTGCTGCTTCCCACTGCATCATTTTCTAAGACAATTTTGGAATTTCTTTATGCAAATAAAAATAAGTATGATTACATTTTCTAACTTTTCCTACTTTAAATATATAAAAGGTAACATGATATCTATACTATTGTGCATCTTCATGTTTTACTTAAAATGTACCTTGAAAATCTTTTCTAATTGATGCACAGAGAGAGTCCTCATTATTTTTATGACTGCAGAGTATTCTTTCATGAAAGGGTTTCAACATGTCTAATCAGTACTCCAATTATAGACAGCTGCTCCACTCCAATTTTAGATCATACCAAATTATAGACGCCTGAGCTAGACCCTAAATCCTCCCAATTCATTAAGCCTAGGGCTGTACTGAGTTTAAAGCAATCACTTGTGGTATCATTAATAATAAGCCTTTTATAAGTAAAGTTTTAGACTTTTCCACATGAAATAGTACTGTCATTTCTCCTCCCTTCTGTATCTTTAATGATTTATTTTAGTAGAAAGAAAAACTTTTACATTTATCATCATGAAACCATTTTGATTGTTTCAATTCATCATTCCCACATGACTTCTGAATCTTGATTCCAATATTAATCATATCAGCTACTCATCACAAATTGGTAGCATGCATTGACTTAGTAAGTGTGTTTTCCATTTTTTTTATCAAAGTAATTGATCTTCTTGCTCTATCAAAGTAAATTTCTTTCCCAGAGGACGAGATTTCCTTCCTGTTTCTCACAATCTGCTCTTCTTCGTGGACTCTGATCCCTGGTCCCCTCAAGTCACCTCGGTTGGTCCTACTTCTCACAGCCTCTCGCTCTTTACTCTCCACTCTCCTCGCTCACTTCTCACCTTCACAGCACTTCCCATCTCTCCTAGACCTGCCGTAAAGAAATGACCCTGACCCCTGCTAATATAGAATTTATTTTCTTCTTTTCAAAGGGAGGTGTCTAAAATACATAGTCTGTACTCAGGGTCTCAAGTTCCTCCCCTTGGTTCTAGCCATAGCATGCCCCCGCCCCAGTGGTACCTGACATCTCCAATTACAAGTCTCCCTGTCTCCTCTGCAGACGTGGAAACATCAGTGATTTGTCAACACAGGGCCCAGGTGCCCTCCTGACTTTTGGTTGTTGCTGAGTAGCAGCTGCCTTCTCAGGACAGAGCTTTGGGGCTGGGGATTTAGCTCAGCGGCACAGCGCCTGCCTGGCAAGCGCAAGGTCGCAAGTTTGATTCCTGGTACCAGAAGAAAAACAAACAAACAAACATACAAAAAAAAGAGTATCAATCGGGACAGAGCCTCTTAATTTATCACATTTCCTGTTGTCTCCTCTTTGCCCCATCACATTCAGTGAATGCTTTTGAGTCTGTGATTCTTCCCTTTGGTTGGTAAGTCTGAGTTCTCAATAAATATGCCAAAATCTGCTTTGTGTAATATGTTTTTAATCCAAGTGACCTGGCCACTGCTTAAAATATTTCTGCAACATGCCTATGGTGCATCCTTCTACATAATCCTAGTGGTAGCAAGTCATTTTTTTTCTTTCAGGGTATATTTAAATTCATATTTTAGCCAAAAGTATTTTGAAAGGTAAATGCTTAATTTGACTAATCATGTTTTTAGTCAAAACAAAATACTTTACACTGTATATTAATTTCCTAAGAAGCTGTTCTAGAAGATAATTTTGAAAAAAGAAATTAGAAATATTACTTGAACAATAGCTTTTAACTAAGCATAGTCCTTAGTTGTTTTCAAGGACACTATCTTGAAAGTCGACATATAGTTGACTGGTATATACAGTTTAGTTTATTTTTAAAAAGTCTTTTTACTTACCTAAGTAGAGTAATGAAGTAACCTTCCCCAGCTTTCCCAATACCACATTTAATAGGGGCTGCAGAGAAAGAGGCCTTTGTTTTACAAATTCACCTTTTTGTGTTGTCACTAAGGGAAGCAGTCCCTGGCAGGAACATGGACCAGTTTCAGAGTGGCTCTTGTTGTCAGAAAGCCCTAGAAAGATCACTGAAAGGGAGAAGGCAATGAAAGAAAGGCATCAATATTGCTCTACATATCAATTTGAATTCATATTTTCACTGTCAGGTAAGTTTGAAAAGAATGTAGCATATTGGAAAATATTTCTGTCCTTTTATGGATTTATTATTAGGCATTGAAATTATGGCGTAGCCTTTAGCTTTGTTCTAAAGAGCTTCACATCATGTTTTTTATTTTGCAATTAACTGTGAACATTTATATTAGTTAGAGTTATCCAGAAAATTGAATCAATAAGGGACATGAGATAAATGACAGATGACCAGAAAGATAGATGATAGATAGATAGACAGATAGATAGACAGATAGATAGAGAGAGAGAGATAGGCCAATAGATTTTTAGGAATTGTCTCATCACATACTATTATGGAGGCTAAGGCATCCCACTATCTGCAGTGGTTAAACTGGAGACCCAAAATAGCCAATGAAGTAATTCCTATGGGGGTCCAAAGCCCTGTGAGTGGTCCAAGAGGGCTGATAACAGAACAATGTTCCAGCTCGAGCAGTCAGGCAGGAGTTTACTGTTACTCACCTACTTGTTCCACTCAGGTCTGCAATTCTGTCAGTTGAAGTCTACTTATATATTAGGAATAATAATCTGCTTCATTCAACTTATCGATTTAAATGTTAATCTCATCCAAAAATATTAACATAAATACATGCAGAATAATGATTGAACAAATGTCTAGGTACTCTATGGCCCAGTGAAGTTGATACATAAAATTAACCACCACTACATTTAAAACTTACTCATTTTTATTTTTGAAATACAGATGTCTGGCTGCTCTTGCATAATTTAAATGTATCTCAGTGCTGGAGACTCATTCCTGGGTAGCAAAAAGATGGAGCCAAGTAGGGGCTATCACAGTCCTGACCCATCCCTATGACACTCTGTCCCTGTGCTCACTTGGCTTTCCTGGCTCACCTCTGCACACATTTGAGTTTGTGACCCTGTGATTTAAGTTACATTGTCTATGGGAGCAGACGTTGGTCTTTAAGAGGTGTGTGAGTGTGTGTGTGTGTCTGTGTGTGCATGTGTGTGTATGTGTCTGTCCCTAAAACTATTATATCAGAAAATAAGAAAAACTATTATTCATTTACAGTTTATAAAGGGAACATCTGTAAGGAAAACTGAAATTGGGGAATATATTGGCAACTCCATTGAGTTATAAAGGATTTGAAACATCAAGATATTCTTTTCCTATTCCCCAAGTACCCCATATGCAGAAAATAGTAAAAGCCGCCAAACTCAACCTGCTGAACTCCCCAGCATTACTCTAGACTGGGTTATGCAGACACAAGAATGTATAATGTTGAGGGAAAGGGACTCAATCTTGAAGCAGAACAACAAATCCTAGAGCTTCTGTATTTCTTTCAGATAGAAGTTATTCTAAAAGTGAGAAAATACCTTAGGAAATGAGTACATATGCACTTTTTAAAACATTGACTTCTCAATCCTTAATTTCCTTAATTTCCTTAATTGTCAATCCTTAATTGACAGTTTCTTAATGCCAAGAGATGTAACTGAAGATGAAGCATTGAGTAAGAGACCAGCTTTGGGTTACAAGAAAAATATTTAAACTCCCATAAAAAGTTATGAAATTCAAGTACTAAGTTAATGAGTGGTTTCCATCTACCTTAATCACTGGGTTCCTCTACTCACCTCTGCCACTCACTAGGTGAACTTACATGAGTTTATGTGAACTTGCATGTTGAGATCGGATAGAGTCTATGCTCTACTAGTGGGGGATAAAAAGGATTTCATACTCTTCCATTCTCCGTGACTCTTAAAATTTGGATTTGTACACAGCACTAGCACTATAAACACACTAAATAAGTGGATTTAACTTTTTATGTATATTTCCCATAGCTAAGTATAACAGTCAAGTTAGCTGAGGGACTACTGAGCTTTCTATAAAATCTGAAATTTTGAGTGATAATCACAAAATAAAGAAAAATTGTGAAGATACTTGTCTTTGTTACATTGTCATTGCTGAGAGAAAATACCCATCACTCACAAGTTAAAGAAGAAAACATTTATTCAGCTCACAGTTTGTGCATGTTTTAGTCCATAATCAGCTGGCCCCAAGGCTGGGTGGCATAGCAGAGGAGAAATAGTCCATGGCAGAGCTAGCAGTAGGCAGGAAGCAACAAGGAAGCAGCAGCAAACTCCTGCTTCCTTTTTATCCAATCCACACTATCCAGTCTTTAAGCAAATCTTCAGACACCTTTTCACAAAATATTTAAATGAAAACCCTGAATTCATTTGATGTGAGTTCTATCTGAAATGTCTCTACAAATTTTCTAGGCTTAAAAAAAAATAAAATTTATTTCCCAAAGAGGTAAATGTATTTGTTCTCTGCTTTTACAGACATAAAGAAGTCAAGGCTAGTTTCAAATAATCACTGGTCCCTGGAATTTGCTTTATGAAAAGTCTCACACATTCATCCATGTGAGTAGACAGAGTCTTTTAGAACACTGAAGGTTAACTACATAATGAGAAGCACTTTAGATCAAGTTTACCTTTACATCTCCATACAATTGACTTCTGGGTTGTAAAATGGCATGATTTAGGGAGAAATACCTGGTCAAGTTAAAGGTCTAAATCATCCATAGAATATGAAGTTAAAACTTGTTTTCTTTTCTCCACTCTCCCAGGGGACTAGGAGATAATAGGCACTCAATGGGCACATAATAGGCACTCAATAAAATATTGCTTGCTGACAAGAAAAGATGACTGTTGATAATTCTAACTTAATATAAAACATCCATCTCCAGAAGAAAGAAAAGCACTGAACAGTGGATCAATCTGTGACCTAGAGTGAAGTATTAGCTTGAAGGGAATTGAATTAAATTTTAATGTTAAATATCTTTGACCTGAAAATGTCCTTTATGGCTCAGGAAGAATTTCTTGTAGAACCAGCCACAATGTGTTCAGAGCTAGCTTATCCTGACATTCCATTCTCCTCAAATACCAACTCACAACCCTAACAGATATTAAGCACAGCAGATTTTACATACATTTTAGAAATATTTGTGAATGTTTGTTCTTGGCACAGATGGACAGTGACACAACAATTGTTCTTTTATTTGGTTAAGTAAGTAAGATGATCCATTTTCATCCTCCATTTGGGCTGTAATGACCACAAGCCAGGTAATTTCATCTTTGACATCACATTAAGAGAAGGGGATGGTGATAAAGAATCCTTGTAAAATTCATCCCTGAGGGAACATCAATTTAATCAGTATGTTTTTATCTATTTTGAGAGCAAATATTCTAAACAGTGAATCAATCAGAGGCTCAGACTGTCCATTGTCTCTCTATAAAAAGCCTTAAAGGAAAGATCCACCACCACTACCTTTTTTTTTGTAGAACCAGCACTCTGAACAGATGAGTAAAGATTGCCTTTTAATTGGGCTTTCAGGTTGCATTCTTCACATTCACTGATGGTACCCACTGCACTGTGTCTCTTAATAAGAGGCAGGAGGTTATACCAACCACATCACCACCAGGCACCAGATAATCTGACGATAAGCAAACCATACCACCTTCAGTGTCCCCTTCAGGAAATGTTCATTTTCCCACGCTGAGAAGCAAGAAGCCAGATTTCAATTCTGGAGGTTTGGGCTGTCTCTCTCTATTGTTTATGCATGTACATACTACACACTGATTCTGTCCTGTGTATCAAGCACCATAGTTATACGTCATGTGACAGCAACACTCTCTAGGTCAAGAAGTTCATTTTAAATTTCTTTGGGTGGGTGGAAGTTCTATTTATAAACATGAATTAGATTCAAAATTTTCTTTCTGCTGGGCCTTTCCACATTCATTATTGAATGCTATACTCATAATATTAAAAAGCTTTCTTAAAGTGAGAAGACTGATTACTTAGCTCAAGAGCACAGGTAAGGAACTGCATTGTCCTTCCCACGCTGAGTTCTCCCCACCAAAACTCCCCTCTGTGTGCTGCCTTTCCTCCCCTGAAGCCGACTCGCTAAATTGGTGCTTTTCTTTTCATAGTGTAAAGAGTAGTGTGAGACATTACTGAAAAAGACTAAATTTTAAACATAGTAATAAATGGCAAAAATAAATATTATAGTTCAAGAGCTAAAGATAAATAGATTAAGTGTGAAACTAATTTTTAATTTGATACAATAAAGGGATTCCATGAGAACTAAACTGAATTTACGATGTACTAAAAGGATCAAAATTTCAAGACAAAATGAATGTCTTTTGTATCCTATGAGATGGGTCACATGTTGAAAACAATAATTAGAGTTTTCTTGGGCAAAATTCTCCTCAGTTTGAAGTTCAAAGAGGAAGTTTATACTTGTTTATCACTATTTTTTAAAAGGCTAAAATCTGGGTCCTTGGTTTGCCATCCAATTTCCTTCAAAACCTGTTGTTGACACCCTCTTGCTATGTTTGCAGCCAATCCTCCATCTGATTTTCAGTGTGCTTTCTGGGCTCCTGTAACAGTCCATGTATGTATGAATAATGGCACTTACCTGAGGATAATACAGTCATTGGCTACTTCCTCATGTTCCCCACAGATGACAGTGTCAGAGGTCAGTGACTGGATCTTTGGCATGTGTTGAGTGCATAGAATTGCCAGACAGAGCTGAATGTGCTTTTCTTGCTTAATTCACAAAAGAAGTCTGTGACCTAGATGCCATCCCAATTTAACAACTAATAAAACAAGTAGAAGAGATTAAGTAGCACGGCCCAAGTTAACAATAAGTAATCCATACCTAAATTCAAATCCAGTAACTCAAACTCCAAGACCACTGAACCTCACTGAAGTCCTACTTTATTTGAGTGTTTATTCCCAAGTCTTAACCCAGGCACCAGCACAGAGTAGATGGATTAATGATTGAATGATAGCCCAAGCACCTCCTCTAGAAGCTTTCACCCAGTCCCTTAGACCTCAATTTTCAGAAAAGATTTACTGCCCATACTAAAATTAAATTAAATGGCTTTCCTAACTATGCATTGACCAACTGGTGAAAGGGAACACCTCAGGAATATGTTGTGTAGCAAAGGAATATCAGTGAAGAACTAAGTCTCCCACATGTAACCCATTAAATAGTATTTCAGAGTTGGTTGCATTTGCTAACACATATGCAGATCCAAATATCTCAAGACATTCATGAATTATTCATGGATTTATATTTATGAAACCCTCATTGTGATGCATAAATGCTAACAATAATATTTTACCAAGAGCAAAAAAAGTCATAAAATTAAGTGAGTTGATTTGGCAAAGATCTGTCAGTAAATCTTTGGCTAAGGCTGAAATATACACCATGAATCTAACTATGTGGTCTCAAGAGGAAAGAACTAGTTTCTCCACTAGCTCTTTGCTAGTCTCTGCTTATGAACCTTTTTCCCTCTCCTAGTTGTGATCTCACCCTCACCCTTTTTCATAAGAAGGATAAGGTATATAAAGTAAAGAAAATAAGAGTTGAAAAGCAGGAAAATCCTATATTCCTCAAAGAACATCCAGGCTTTCCCTTTCTGCTACTCTCATCTTTGCCTGCAACTACATAATAGTAGTTATAAAACTATTTCTGAAAGCCTGTTCTGCAGGTAAGTTAAGTATTAAATGAACCCAAAGGCAAAGTGTTTTCTTAGCCTACCAGTCTGTCATATCAACACTGGTATTCTAATAGTTCATATATTTTCATCCACTTTACCCTAACAATAAGAGCAGCATTCTGCTAGTATTTGTCAGCATTAACCAAGTAATGCTTTCCTTCCTTAAAATCTTCCTTCTGAGCACTTTCAACATGAAACTGGCAGTATCTAACTAATAAATGCCAAAAATGAAAGAGGAGTTGGGAGGACAGCTCAGTGGCACAAGTGCCTGCCAGGCAAGCACAAGGTCCTGAATTTGATTCCCAGTACCAAAAAAATTAAAAAATGAAAACTTGGGCTGGGGATGTAGCTCAGTGGCATAGTGCCTGTCTGGCAAGTGCAAGGTCCTGAGTTCAATTCCTGGTACCAAAAGAAAAAAGAAAAAAGAAAAAGGAAATAAAACTATGTCATTTACACAGAAGTACATGAATCTCTCTACTTCTTCATATCATTAGAAATTTACTTATCTGAATAAAATAGACCTGAAAGACATAATGAGTCAATTATCCAACAAACTGATTTATAATCATAGTATTGCATACATAATCAAGTACAGATCAACTGATTTTCAGATCAAAAAGTACCAATTCAATTTAAATAGGCTTACAGTGTTAACACAAAACTTGTCACATTAATATTTAAATGTTGTGCTCAAATGCATTATGGATTTAAATGGAAGAAAATAAAATTATTCTAAATTTCCATATTAAGTAACATTAATGGATCAAATAACATGTAATTTCTACTGTTTTCTGAGTTAAAAGTCCTAAAGCACAATAGGGATTGGAAGAATTATACAATTATACTCTAGTAATAGTTTAACTTTACTATGATTTTTAAAATGAATTATGATTAATTATCAGGTTAATAATATCCTTTAGTTATTGCAGAATGATCAGGTCCACAATCTTCCAAAGGAGAGTATGGTGAAGGCTAAAGAAAAGAAGTGGATGAAATGGTTTCAGGGCTCCAAGAGGATCAAAGTCCTCTCACAGAATTTGAGATTCTTTCAGGGCTAAGACCAAGACCTTCTCTGGGTTGTCTGTATTTACTTAGTTATCAGAAGAAGGGAAGGGAGTACTCAAAAAGGGTGGAACCATCCAAGGACTTCTTCAAGTAAGGTATTAAGCTAATCCACCCAGGAGTGAGATGCCTAAGGCTACAGTCTTTATCCAGTTGAGATTAGATGTGATGGCCTTGGCTGTGATCTTGTCTTATCCTTTGAGGCCTTCCAGCTTTATCCACCATTACAGGCCTTAGTAGGGATCAGTAACTCACAGAGGTTCACTTACTATGAGTCCACCACCCATCTCCAGAAAAGGAGCCTAGGCCTTGGACAGATTCACAAGTAAACATGAAAAGCCCATTGGTTAATTTAAGTCCTGCTCAGGGCTTCTTTGTATTGGTTTCCATCAATTAGTAGTCAAATTATGAGTTATCATTGAAAATGTTTTGTCTGTAATTTTTAAAACTTCATTTTATAGAAGACTATGCACAGTTTTTGTGAAGAAAATGATAAGCAAAGAATAAGAGCAAACATATATTTTTAAAAAAGACTTCTGGGAAGATCACAGAATAGTAAACAGCGGAGAAACAGGCTCTCCAAGACTTGGTGTCCTGGTGCTGGACAATGTGAGGAATAGAAGAAGGAGGGAAAAGGGTCCCCAGGACCCAGTAAGGATCTGAGGTGAGAATTGAAGCCACAGGGAAAGTGAAGAGACAGACCTACCTCAATACAGAAAGAGGGGCAGCTCAAACATGTAGAGACACAGGGACTACTGGCAACTCTAGAGGCCTCCATGGAGAAATGAACAAGCCTTAATTTTAGTTGAACAAAAGATGCAGCCTTGCTGAGATTATCCACTGCCTCACTATAAACCTACAACTGGCTTGTTGGGATTAATTAACATGGATCTGGGCTCTGTTTACCCATTCTGTCTACTAGTGATAGCAGAGACACTCAGTGAAGTGGACTTTTCTTCTTTTCCTGTTTTTTTCTATTTTTCTTGATTGTTCTTGTTTATGTATGAGTGTGAACAGATTATAGTTGTTTTGTAGCTGTTCTTCTGTTCTTATTTTTATTTCTTCATTCTCTCTTTCCCTGCTGTCTAGTTCACCAGTTTTCCAAAGCTTCTGTAATCTTTTTTTGTTCTCCAGCCTTGCTTCTGATCTCTTGCTCTTCTATCTCTCTATTTTCCCTCTAACCCCTTCTAACTTTTCTCCCAGGGTAAAATCATTATATTTAGAGCATATTTGCTGTATTCAATTTTCTGATTTGTTTTAGATTTTATTATATAACCTCATGTCTGGTTTATATGCTTAAAGGTGGCAAGTTAATAGTTACCACAGTTTGTCATTATCTAGGCTGTGTTTGATGTTATTGTTATTACTGATTGTACTACTTTAGCCAAGTTAACAAAACTGTTACAATAGTTGTTCTTCCCTGTATGCCAAAACTGAGACTGCCTAAGTGTCATAAACAATACTATAGGCCAGTGCAGAAAAACTAGGGGCTTGGGCAAATAGGCAGCAACTTCCCATCAACAGTAAATTGAAGAGGTAAGATATTGCAGCAGACTCAAAATCTGAAGGGCTGCTGCACCTGGAAGACATCTCTAAGAATTAGTCATTTTCTAAGTGTTCTAAATACTAGCAATAAACCTGCCTGTCATAAGCAATTTACAAGCATCAACTTAGGACTCAAATGGAAGGAAGGAAGGAAGGAAGAAAGGAAGGAAGGAAGGAAGGAAGGAAGGAAAGATGGAAGAAAGAAAGAAAAAAAGAAAGAAAGAAAGAAAAGAAAGGACACAGAAACAAGATGCAATCCAAGATGTTCAGCTCACCAAAGACAAAACCAGCAAGCAACGAGGCAAAATAAGTCAAAACCTACCTATCTGGACTCTCTGAAGTGTTAACAGCAGAAGTAACAAAGCAGATAAATGAGGCTCTAAAAACGTTCAAATAAGAAATAATTTCTTAGGGGCTGGGGATTTAGCTCAGCAGCAAAGCACCTGCCTGGCAAGTGCAAGGTCAATGAGTTCGGTTCCTGGTAAAAGAGAAAAACCAAAAAAACAATTTCTTAGATAACTACACAGATAGTGACCATAATGAAGGACATGGTTAGTGATTCTAGAGAAGACAGAGATAAAATTAAATAGAGAAGCTTAGAAAAATGATGGAAATCATGAATACTCAAAATAGAAAAGAAATGGAAGCCATGAAACAGATTCAAACAGATATCCATGGGATTAAAAATGTAATGATAAGTATATGAAATGGAATGAACCAATGTGAGGACAGAATATTATATGTGGAAGACAAGATTGTGGTTAGTGATCATGAAAACAAAGATTTCTTAAAAATAGCAAGGGGCCATGAAAAATTAACAGGACAGCTGCTAGAGGATACAAAGAAGAATAACATAAGATTGATCAGTGTCAATGTAAGAGCAGAAGATAATGCAGATGACTTTGTAAAAAACTTCTTCACAGAAGTAATGGCAAAAAATTTCCCAAACATGGAAAAAGGATTTGATATTCAGTTAAATGAGGCATGTACAACTCCAATTAGCCATGATCAAAGAAAACCTACACCCAGGCATATAGTATTAAAGATTCCAGAAATTGAACACAAGAACAAAATGTTAAAAGTTGTTACAAAAAAAGAAAAAAATCAACTACAAAGAAAAGCCCATCAGAATCACAGCAGACTTCTCAATGCAAACCCCGAAGACAAGCAGAGTTTAAAGTGAATTATTTCAAACCCTAAAATAAAACAACATATAGCCCAGATTGACATACCCCACCAAACTCTCTTTCAAAATTGATGGAGAAAAAAAATAAAAATAATTGATGGAGAA
>NW_004955526.1:895392-908278 GCF_000276665.1 Chinchilla lanigera | reverse complement strand
TCAGCTTCCCAACAGCTTATAAACAACTTCTGTTCTCCTCCAGTTCTGTCTCTTATGCTGCTGGCAACAATCTTCAGGTGTGTCTCCCACACCCAGCACCGCTCTGGTTCAGTTCATCTGGGTGTTACAAATTGACCACCAGTTGTCAATCCACCACAATTATACACGATGACCAAGTAGAATTCATCTGAGAGATGCAGGGATGGTTCAACATATGCAATTTAGTAAATGTAATATACCATATTAACAAAGCTAAGGACAAAAAACACATGATTATCTCAATACATGCAGAAAAACAATTTGACAAAAATAAAAGAAAGAAAAAGCGTTTGACAAAGTTGAACACACATTCATAAAAAATGAATCTACTAAATTCTATTTTCTTCCAGAAAACTGGAATAGATGATTTTCATCTCAGTATGATAAAAGCTTTCTATGACAAACCAATAGCCAACACCATACTAAATGGACAAAAACTGAAAGTTTGTACTCTATAATGAGGAACGAGATAAAGATGTCCATTATGATCATTCCTGTTCAATATAGTTCTGGACACATTAGCCAGACTAATTAGATAAGAGAAAGACATAACAGGAATAGAGACAGAAAAAGAAGAAGACAAATTATCAGTTATTTGTGAGTGACATGATAATATAATTAGAAGACCCAAAAAACTCCACCAAAAGATTTCTAGATTTAATAACCAAATTCAGTAACATAGCTGATACAAATTAACATTTTTTGCTCTCTATGCTGTTTTGTTTATGTATTTTTTTGTTATTTTTGGTTTTTATATGTATATATAAGGATAACTGGAATAGATGTGCTGCTGATGTCTGTGGTTTATTGAGAGGAGCAGTCAATGCTTAAAATTTTCTTTTTTCCTGATGAATTTTGCATGCTTGAATTTGGTAATCAGAATGACTGATCTGAAAACAATATGCAGTATTAGAACTATTGTTGAACTCCTACCAACTTGTATGGTGAAGCTCTGCATCATTTTGAATGTTTTTTTATTTTTTTACTTTTTTTTTACTTGTTACTGTCTTTGATTGTTTGATCAATCTTACATTCTTATGTCTACTGGACTAGGCAACTTAGTATCTAAAATAGCAATCCCTGTAAATTTCTATTTTGTTTTGAGGTCATGTATCATTTTTGTTGTTTTTGTGTTGTTTTGATTTTGTCTTCATTGTTCTTTTCTCAGATTTTTTAATTTTTAAAATTAAAAAAGGAAAAAAAGTCAATAGCATTCCTGTACAGAAATAACAAATTCACTAAGAGAGAAATTAGAGAAACAACAACTTTCACAGTAACATTTTAAGAAATTGAACACTTAGGAATCAATATAATAAAGGAAGCAAAAGATTTTTAATTGAAAATTATGTACTCTGAAAAAAGAGATGTTAGAGGATATCAGAAAATGGAAAAATAGCCCATTTTCTTAAGTAGAAAGAACCAACATAGTGAAAATAGCCATACTCCCAAAATTATTAGATTAATGCAATACCAATCAAAATACTAATAGCATATCTCACAGAATTAGAGAAAACAATCCTAAATTTCATATGGAACTAGAGGAGACCTAGAAAACCAAAAGCAATTCTGGAAGGCAGGGTGTATCACAACACCTGATTTGAAATTATAATACAGACCTACTGTCTTAAAAACAGAAAGCAGGAAAAAAAGAAAAAAAAACAGACCTGAGAATCAGTGGGACAGATTAGGAGATAAAATAACAACTCCAGACATACATAGCCACCTTATCTTTGACAAAGGTGCCAAACACATTCAGTGGAAGAAAGATAGCCTCTTCAATAAATGGTGCTTGAAAAAATTGCTTTCCACATGCCAAAGATTAAAGCTAAATACATATCTGTCACTATGCACTAAACTAAAATCAAAAGGGATCAAAGGTCTAAATATTAAAACAGAAATTCTTAGTCTTCTGGAAGATATAATAGGTAGAACTCTTGAAGACATGGGTGTAAGAAGGCTTTTTTAACAAAAGCCCAAATGCACAGAAAATATTGCAAAAATCAACAACTGTGATCTCACCTTATTAAAAATCTTGTGCACAGCAAATGAAATCACTAGCAGAGTGAAGAGACAACCCACAGAGTGGGGAAAAGCTTTTGTCAGGTGTTCTTCAGATAAAGGACTAATACCGAGACTATGTAAAGAACTAAAAAAAAAATTAGATACCCCAAATTTAAAGAGACAATCCAAATATGGGCATCTGAAATGAATACACTTCTCAAATAAAGTACAAAAAGCACATAAACATATGAAAAAATGTTCAACACTGGTAATCACTGGTAATTTGAGAGATGCAAATTAAAACTATGCTGAGATTCCATTTCACTCCAAAAAGAATGGCTACTATCAAGAAATCAACCATGAACAAATGCTGGAGGGGCTGTGGAGGAAAAGGAACCATTCTCTACTGTTGGTGGGAGTGTAGACTTGTGCGATCCACAGTGGAAATCAGTGTGGAGATTCCTCAAAATCTAAAACTAGAGGTTCTACTGACCCAGCTAGTCCCCTTCTTGGTACCTTCCTGAAAGAATTAAAAGCATCGTACAATAGTAATATATTCACAGTATGTAACAGCTATATCTTGGAACCAACCTAAATATCCATCAACAGATGAATGGATAAAGATGTGGGGTTTTATATGATGAAGTACTACTCTGCCATAGAGAAGGATAAACTTGAGACATTTCTAGTTAAATGGAGGCACCTTGGGACCACAGTCTTAAGTAAAGTAAATCAAACATACATGTTTAAATACTTCATTGTTCCTGTTTGCATGACATGAGACAAAGAAAGTGTAAATAAGGACCAAAATGTACAATAGATATTGTGAAATAGGAAGAAAATATTCAAATGAAGAGAGGAACAAGGGAAGGGGGAGCAGGAAAGAATGTAAGGGGGAAAAAAGGCAACCGAAGACAAAAATGGAAATGAAGTTTTTCATAAATAAGGAGGAGAAGGGGGATTAAAGGGCAGGGAGGAGAATGGGAAAAAAGAAGAAGCAAAATATATCAAGTACAGGAACAAATTCCCTGTGATGAATTTTATCATTATGTATACCTAAAATTTACCCATAAAATAAAAACAAAGATATATATAAAAAGTATTTTACAGCATTCAAAATATCATTGTACATGTGGAAGATACTCACTACGCGTCACAAAAATACATATAACAGCTGAAATGCTTGAATCTATAGAAAAGAAACTTTAGAAAAGAAACTTTAATGAAAGTCCTATGCTATTAACTATTTTTCTGAGGGAGTCAAAGGTATTTTGATAATTAGAGTTTAGTGCATCATTAACTGTGTAATTTTGCCTTTCTCTTCATTATAGAACACAGAATAATAATCTATAATCCGTGTCCATATTGCAAGATCAAGGGATACTGTCAGCATTTTTTTACACAACTAAAGTATTATATGAAAACCTTAAGTTGTTTTTAAAGTCCTTTCATCCTCTAATCATAAACTTTGGCAGCAGCCTAGGCCCCTTCTGTTGGTTGGCTTGAGAAGTCATGAAATTAATTTATCGTCTTTCTTTCATTCTTGCATTACACATAGGTGGTACCCATTTTGTTCCACACTGCACAATTTATGTGTTTTCTAATAATACTTTTAATGCACTGTTACAATATTAAATCTCAAATTTTATCTTTGCACTTTCCCATATTAAATACCATAGTTTCTCTAGAAAACAGGAATGAAAGCAATTAACGTGATCTGCTATTTTTTTTGCTGTGTCCTTTCTTGAAAATATACAAGTAATTCTACAAGGATTTACAAGGTCAATTAAGCAGTTTCACTTAAAGGAAAATCTCGAATGACTAAATATCCCTTACTTTTTATTTTTCGTGCTTCTGAGTTTCCTTCTAAAAGAAGGTAAGTGCTCCCTACTACAGAATTTCCTGTCAGTTCTAAAATGCTACAGTTTTGTAAAAATAGATTGATGAAGAGTTTGTACTAAGAATATCTTAAAGGTAAATAAGAAAATTTTGACATTTTGTAAAAAGCTGAGCTACCAGAAAAATGAGAAAAGTATTTTTCCAAGACTTAATGATACATTTTCTTAAAATAACCTTGTTTTTCTGTATTTTCATTTTTCTTTTCTTTTTTATTGTATTCTTCTTTATGTCTTTAGGGTGATTCAAACGTCTTTCCCCTTAAGTACTAAAACTCAAATTTTGAATCACCTCTTCAGCACAATTTTAACATATTCTTACGTGGATTTCATGATTCATCTGCCATGAACCATATTGTTTCATTTTAAACAATTAGACCTGACATTCACATTTAAAGAAACTTAAAAGATATTTTACCTGAATTGGTTCAAATATTTCTTCTTTGTTTCCTGCTCCTTTACTCTAGAAAAGGTTATATATTCAAAGATAAGCAACCCACCTAACCACAGAATATTGGCTATCTGCATCATTTGAAGAAATGTGTGAAAAAATTTCACCATGAAGCTTTTAAATGGTGAGTCTTGAAATAAGAAGTCTATTAGCTCAAAATATGTCTTTAATGCATTTCAGGCTTAGATTTTCTTCCAAAAAAAGATATTTACTTTAACAGAATGATACTTAGTTTAACATTTTAAAATTTATATAAATGCAATGAGCAAAACAGCATTTGTCTATTCTTTCAGATTAGAGTCACAAAATGTTTCTACACCACACTAAATACCTTATTCTTGTTGAAATAACAAATGACAACCATCCTTTAAGCATTCAAACACGTTCTACACTAGTTAGCTGCCATATGTCTGTGACTCTTCTCCCGTTCATATCCACATGCTGAGAAATTTGCCCATGGGGTATTATGTCCAAACTAGTCTCCACTTTCCTCTGAACTCACTGCAGTCTGACTTCATCCTCTTCTCAGGTGAAAGCATTCTACCTGAGGGCTTTCACCTTGCTAAAAAGCTAACAAAGAGCTTTCACTTTCTACTTCCCCACAGTTCTCATCAACATTTAACACAACTGGCCCCTCCATTCTTGGCCCTTGAGATCACTTTCTACTGATTTCCAAGTGTTATCGTTTAGTACTAAAATGTCCACCGAAAGTCTCATGTATTCAGATGTGGGGCTTTAGGAAGGTGATTGAATCATGGGTGGGGAGCAATATACTTATCGGAGGACTAGTCCATTGATGATTTCAGGGCTCATTGTGCTGGTAGGAGGTAGGACCTTGTTGGAGGTGGGTCACTGGAGGTGTGACCTGAAAGGGTATGTTCTTGTTCCTGGCCTCTCCCTTCACTCACTGCTCCATGGCTTCCATGAAGTGAGTGGTTTTCCTCTGCCATGGCCTCCCATCAAAATATTGCTGCCTTGGAGAGCCACTGGACCATGGACTGAGTACCCAAAACATAAGACAAATTAAGTTTCTACTTGAAGATGCAGGTGTCAGGTATTGTGTCCTTGTGACAGGAAATCTGACTGGTATGCCACCCACTCCTCTGACTCTCTCTTCTCTCCCCAAATTTAATGCCCCTCAGAGAAAGATGCTGGACCCTCTTTTTTTCTCATTCTACACTACCTCCTTCAGTGGACCTTCCCCTCAGTGTGAATCTCAACACTTCTTATTTGCTAATATCTCCTTGTTACTTAATTTCAAACCTCACTTTTACACTCTACAAATACTAAACTCTTTAATTAACTGTCACATCCAGTGCAGGTCTCAAAGTTCCTCCCACTGTCATTGGCAACCAATGACAGTGGGAGGAGGAGAAATAAAGATAAGAGACAATATACAGAGTATTGAGCTCAGGTGGAGCCCTCTCTCTGGATGAGAGGAAAAGGAACTGTTCAACCATGGCAGTGCATTTATTTATACATTTATCAAGTAGATGTCACATGACACCCCCTGTCTTGGTTACTTTTCTCTCATCGCTGAGAAAAAATACTCAACAACCAAAATTAAGGAAGGAAAGTGGAGGTTTCAGTCCATAAACAGCTCACTCCAAGGCAGGCTGTCATGGCACAGGACAGTACCTCAAGGTGGCAGAAGATGGCAAAAGCAACAAGAGCAAAATAGAGTTGGAGCAAGCCTCTTCTCTTCCCTTATATTGTAAGCCAGTTATCTCCCATGCCATCTCCATGCCCTCTTCTTACACAAGCTCAGGGTGTTTACAAAGTAAGGACCCTGGCCCCTTGCTGTGTTAAGCTTCTAAACTTCTCAAATTGACACAATGTATCAGCTATTACAATCCACCCCTTGTCATCTTGGCAACCAGACACATTTCTTTAAACTAGTCTCCAAAGACATGATTATACTTATCTTCTCACAACTTAAACATTATAACACGGGTTTAACAATCCTTAAGGACCAATATTAAGTCTGTCAACATTATATTACATTAGAACCATAGAATTCTGTCCCTTACTCCCAAAGACTCATGCACATCCCTTTATTTAAAAGGGACTTAGTCCATCTCTAAGAGTTGCAAAAGTCCTAACAGTTTCAGCATTGCTGAAGAGTCCAAGTCCCAAGCCTCCTTCAAGATGTAAGGCAAACTCTTGGCAGCAAGCTCCTGTACAAATGAAAAGTTAAAAACTTCCAACATTCAACAGTACAAGATAAATATTTTCATTCCAAAAATGACTAACAGAGGAATATAAAGGACTGGGACCAAAGCAAGTCAAAAAATCCAGCAGGGCTAACATTAAGTCCTATAGCTCTATGTCTAGCATCAGCAACAATCTATGGCAAATTTTGAGCTCCAAGGGGCTTGAGTGACTCCACCTCTGTGGCACTTCTGGTGGTTGTAGCTCCCACAGCTTCTCTCTTGGACTGGCTTTGCTCCCTCCTTGCAGGTTTCCTCAAATGGCCCATTTGTTTTTGTTTCTCCCACATCAGACTGGTAGGTCATAAGGTATCTATTATTTAAAGGGAGGATTATTGCAGTTGAAAAAATAGGAAAATACAAATCAAAATTATTGTCTTTGGAGTTTTAAAATCCAACACTTTTGAAATGCAATCTTCAGTCTACTGCTCAATCCCCACCCAACACCAGACACCCTAAAAGATAAGATTCCAAGTGCACAGGGAAGGAGTCAAAAGCACACACACACAAGTTGGTAGAGTCCGGTTCTGACAACTGATGAGGGCAAATGAAAGGGCTTCCATTCCTCTTAGAGGGGAAATGTAAAAGCAAGGAACACTTTTATAACCAAACTAGGGGCTGCAGAGGAAGTACACTTCCGATTGCTTCCTCCCACAGCTTGTGGAACTGAGGAGAACAGTTCATGACTGAGGGGCATCCAGACAGAGAACTGAAGTCCATCTCTTGGGCCAAAGAAACATATAAAGATAAATGATGAAAACCTGAGACTAACATCACTTCCAATAAAAGTGATGATATCTAAGCAGATGGCCACATGGAGAGATAAATACTAGCAGTATACAATTAGCCCTCCCTCAAAGGTTTAATAGAGCATGAGTATCTAAGGCTTACAGCAAAATTCTCAGAAATAACTGGGACTTATTTTCAGATATCTGGTAAAATGAAGGTTTTAAATAGACAATGTGTCATTCAGAAAGTTGGTGTTCTACCAGAAAGAGTCCTAGAATAGCAAAAGCATAAGGCATTACAGTTATAGATTTTAAATTATGTTACAAAGCTATAGTGGAAAAGACCAAAGCGTAAGGCATTACAGTTATAGATTTTAAATTATGTTACAAAGCTATAGTGGTAAAAATAGCATGGTACTGGGATTAAAAGAAACAAATGGATCACAAACCCAGGCACATTTATCCATCTGATATTTGACAAAGGGGCCAAAACATATGTTGGAGAAAACATAGCCTCTTTAATTTTTCTTGGTGGTGGTGGTGATGCTGAGGATCAAACCCAGGGCCTTACACATGCCAGGCAAGCACATTACCACTGAGCCACATCCCCAAACCAAGATAGCCTCTTTAAGAAACAATGCTGGGAAAACTAGTTATTCATATGTGGAAGAATTGATCTAGACAAATATCTATCACCTTATACTAAAATCAAATCAAAATGGACCAGTGATGTAGCTATTAAAGCAGAAAGACTTAACCTACTGAAAGTTAAAGAGGTAAAACTCTTGAAAACATAAGCACTGGCAAGGACATTCTGAACAAAACCCCAATTATGCCAATGACACTAACAATTAACAAATGGGGGTTACACTACATTAAAAGCTCTGCATACCAAAAGAAACAATCAAGAGAATGAACAGACAACCTACAAAAAAGAAAAATATTTTTTAGCTACTTTCTCAAATGAAGACTAATATGTAGAATATATGAAGAACCCAAAAAGATTAAAATAGACCATCAAAATAAAAGACCTAATAAAAATGGGTAATTGAAACGAATAAATGTCTCAGAAGAAGATGCACAAATATCCAATGGGTATATAAAAAATGTTAAGCATCTTTTGTCATTACAGAAATGCAAATCAAAACAACAGTGAGATTTCATCTTTCTCCAGAAAGAATGGCTACCATTAAAAACTCAAGAAATAACAAGTGTTGTCTAAGTTCTAGGAGAAAAGTAACACTTGTTGGTGGGAATGTAAGCTAGTACAACTATTGTAGAAATCAATACAAAAATTCCTCAAAAAACGGAAATAGTTTTACTTAACCCAGCTATACCTTTTCTAGGTATCTTTCCAAAAGACTTAAGGACATCAAATTACAGTACTAGCTATATACCCAGGTTTACAGCACCACAACTCATAGTTGCCAATTGTTTTTTTTTTGTTTGTTTGTTTGTTTGTTTTTTGGTTTTTTTTTTTTGGCAATTTTGAGACAGGATTTCACCATGCAGTACAGGCTGGCCTTGAACTCACTTTGTAACCCAGCCTGGCCTTGAATTCACAACAATCCTCCTGCTTCAGCCTTGTGATTACAGGTGTGCACCACTATGCCTGACCTTACAGTCGCTAATTCTTGAACATGACATATATCCAAAATGGACAAGAAAAAATGATATATTCACAATGGAATATTACTCAACCATAAAGACAGCTAAATTTGAGTCATTTGTAGGAAAATGGCTACTCTTTGAAGCCAAGGGAAATTAATCAGATAAAGCAGGTTAAATGTTATATGGCTTCTCTTAAATGAGAAATCCAAAATAAAAATAATTTAAAGAGGAAAGTAGAAGATAGATCATAAGATACACAGAGGTGGACCTTGAGGAGATGGGAAGGAGAAACACAGGGAGTGAAGGGAAGAGAAGGGGAAAGGTAGACAAAAAGGATTAAGATGTGATACTTGGGGCCGGGGATATAGCTCAGTGGCACAGCATCTGCCTGGCACATACAAGGTTGTCAGTTCAATTCCGTGTACCAAAAAAAAAAAAAAGATGTGATATGTGATGGCAGGAAGAAGCCCAAGTCTGGGGAAGCCTCCGGACGCTGAGTGAGGTGCTTGGGAGCCCAATACCTTGTGCTCTGCCGCCATGGCAGGAATGACTCTGGATCCTGGGAAGACTCAGGACACTCGGCGAGCTGCCTGGGCATCTGAGACCACGCCATCCGGCCCCACCATCACTGAAGGAAGAACGATAAGTACTGGGAAGCCTCAGTACTGTCAGTGATCTGCCTGGGAGCCCCACACCTGGCCCACTGTAGCCATTGTGGGAAGGACACAGAGCCTATAGGCCAATCTCCCTAGTGAACATAGATGCAAAAATTCTCAATAGAATTCTAGCCAATATAATGCAGCAAATCATCAGAAGACACTATTTTGTCTTTTCCAAACCAAGGACTTCTTGCTGCTTTTTAAACATTTTCCCTTTCCTTTTGAGCAGTTTGTTTCCCTTTCAATATATCTATTGTGCCTTTTGGATCTTATTTACTCTTTCAATTTCTTACACTAGGGAAACAATACAATATGAAATTCAGAATAATTTTTATTGGATTTTTTTTGTCTCTTTAAGATAAATAAATAAACATTTTCCTTTTACATTCAGTTTCATGGTTATTATGTTCTATGACTTGAATCCCCTTTATGGTAGTCTATCTAAATGGACACTTAGGGCATTTTCTGGGAGATTTTCTGGGAAAGCTTACTATTTTCCATGAGAATGAGAAAAGATGTTACATTGAACCCTACTGCTTTAGATGGATAAAAAATGGATAAGCTGACTATCCAGGCAAGATGAACAAATGGAAATAACTAGACATTTCTTTCTTTGTAACCTCATCTTATAACCCCTTTGTATAAAGTGCTACCTGAATGCAAATTGAAGCTAAACTTGTAAAGGCTCTCAAATTTTGAGTTTATATCTTATTTTTGCTCTCAAGTTCATCCCTAAATGTATAATTTGAGAGTTCCATCAACCCCATTTCCTTAATATAAAAAGAAAAATCTAGAAGAATTTAATAGAGGAATGTAGGTTATAAACAGGGTGACACTATGAAACTTAAAATATTCTGGGATCATAAGATTAAAAGACTTATAGGCATTTACCAAATATTCCAACTTGGTTTTGGTTTTGTTTAGGTTTTACCCTGCAGTTCTAGATTTTTACATCATGTTGAGTATAGAGCAAAACTTTTCAATGATGTCAGGAAATACAAGAATTCAATATTTCTAGATGATCCTTCAGGCAATTTCCAATACCCAGATGTGCAAACCTCCTTTACCTTTTTTAAGAGCAGCCTTTCCCAATAGAACACGATGATGCAATTTTAATAAGGTATTCAGTTCATCACCATTCTAATGCACATAATGTGGCTGTGCAAAGGCTCCTAAAAAGTCTCCACGAACCCCACCACTGGCATTGTTGGGCCCAGACATCAGATGCCCAACTATACCATTTCAATGTGCCAGGCTGGCTGGCATATGTTTAACACATGGAGCACGAGCTGAGCCCTGTTTCTTCCAGAAAATTCCAGCTGGGGAACAGCACAGTATCTTTCCAAGGCAGTGACTTCCTTTAGGCTACCAGAAGAGTCAGAAGAGTTTGGATCTTTTGTGGTTCACCGGATCCATGTGGTCACCATGCCAGTATATGCTGTAAGGACAGGTTGTGGGTGGCCTGGGCTTGGTATTTCCCCACAGGCTTCTAAGTGCCCTCTGAGGCTACCAATTCCCACAGCCCAGCTTACACACTGCTGCTTGCTTTGACTTTGCCTTTATTTTTGATGAGAAAATATTCAGCTTCCTATAACAAATAGGAGTCCACTCCGCCTCTTTTCACCTTAGATAATTTAAAGCTATTTCCATTCTTACCTTCTTAAAAGGAGGCTTAATGGAATTTTGAACTTTTCCTATTACAAAAAATTCTTCAGGTTTTTGTCAAAAGAGATTTGAAATGCCACACAAAATGATGTATTCACATCCTTCACCACCACCTTCAAATAACTGAATTACATAAATAAAACATTACATAAGAAAGCGGTTGGCTACAATTTATGAGGCAAATTTAACAAGAGCTGGCTCATTGTAGGAAAATGCAACTTATCTTTTCCTGATCCTTTTATTCTATACAGGAAGAGAAATTTATGTCAGTTAAAAAATCTATTACTGCTTCGCATAACAGAATCCATTATTTTTCTCCATGATCCATCAGAGTAAAAACAAGAATAATAGATTGTTTTGACAGAACCTTGAGCATAAACGTCCCCAAGAATCAAACACAGTGAGTTAAATGAGTTTCACATAGTATTAAAACAGGAAAGGATAACCTTCTTTTTGTATTTCAAACCCAGACCTTCCTAAAAAGATTTTTTTCAGCTACAACAAAAAGTCAAATATATAGTAATTTAATTTGTACAATGAAATGGAAATATTTTCATTTATTTCTGTATATATCCAAGTAGAATTGAAACTAAAGAAATGAACTCAGGAAAAGGAGCTTTTTAAAAATTTTTACCAACTAGTTATTTATAATTTATACCTTGATTGCATTATATGCAGTGCCTTTAAACAAATAACTGAAGCTATCCTACACCCAGTCAATTTATTAAACATATTAATGTTAACTTTATCTCACAAATATTTTCACTTCCATAAGTGCCTCTATAATTTTTAGTTCTATGTAAACCATTTATTCTAAAGTCTTCAGAAAAAGTAGAGTGTTTATATATGCACTTACCTAAGATGTATGTGGAGAAAATGGGGGGAAGAGAAAGAGGAGATGAAGGTAAAGTCATGTATTTAACATTCATTCTAAAAGCTAATTCATCTCAGGTGATGTTCTTAATTCACATCAGGATCTAATGTTTAACTGTATTCAGATAAACCAGTCTTTCCACTTGTCTCCAGGGAAGGTAACTATAATTATTACTTTTAATTGTCATCTTAATTGGCTAGGGAGCTGTGCAAAGGATTAGTAAAGCACACTGCTGGGTGTGTCTGAGTGGGTCATAAAGGCATGGCCTCGGACTCTATACTTGATCCCTGGCCCCTCCCTCTCTGGTGCTACTCTTCTGCTTGGTTTCCTGACCTCCATGAATTAATAAGATTTGCTTCACCGTGCCCTTCTTGGAACCAGCCAACAAATGGACTGAGTCCTCTGAAACTGCATCAAATATTCTTTTTCAGTAATGGGAAATCTGACAGAAAAATTCAGTACCAGAAGTGATGCTGTTACTGTGATATACCAAACTATATAGCTCAGAAACCTTTGGAATTGGTTTGCAAGAGGAGTTTGGAAAGGTTTGGAAATGTAGGAGAGAGAAGACCTAGAACACTATGAGCAGAGGCTGATGGATTGTTGTGCTGAGAGCACAGAAGACCAGATGTTAATAAAAATTCAGACAGTAAAGACCAGGCACAAAAGTTTCAGGAAGGACTCCCTTGGGAATTTGTCTGGAAGCCATGCGTGCTACATTCTGGCAAAAAACGTTACCTTCAGGGCTAGGGA
>NW_004955526.1:868638-895170 GCF_000276665.1 Chinchilla lanigera | reverse complement strand
GATATAACAGCGAAATTTCAAGGCAGTCCAATATTCAGACTATGACGTGGGAACTGCTGGCTGATTTCAGCCAGATTTATATTAAGAACCAGCAACAGTGAGCAGGGAAGAAATAACTGAAAAAGTTAAATTTTGGCCCAAAAGGAACCACATGTAAAGTTGGGGCTGAAGGAGATGCGCTTGCAGAAGATATTAATGACATTAACAAGAAATCAAGTACTTTGCACTGGGATAAGAAGAGAGATGCATTTAGGCCATATTAGAAATTAATACAACCCATGTGTCACAGGATCAAAAGTTCAAAAGAATTAATCTTTCATTTGAGAAGAGTCCCTGGGACCCCATCTTAAGAAGGGCCTTCTAAGGAGTTGGTTTCCTAGGTTTCACAGCACTGTGCTCAGCCATCCAGGCATACAAAGGCTACAGTGACCATACTCCAAAGGAGCCTGACCACTGCTTGTGCTGGTGATAAACTTTTGCATTGTCCATGTGATGCTAGTTTTACAGGCATGCAGAAAACAAGTATTGTGGGATCATGGAGGTTTTCACCCAGATTTCAAGAGGAAGTCTGTGAGGAAAGGTAAGGTACCCCGGACAAAGATACTTAAGAGTGTGGAAATGAAACCAAAGTTACAATGGAAACTCTAGGAAGTTAAAAATGCCAGGAACAGGCTGGGGATATGGCTCAGTGACACAGCACCTGCCTGGCAATCACAAGGTCCTGAGTTTGATTCCCAGAATCAAAAAGAAGAAAGAAAGAAAATGAGAGAGAGAGAAGAAAAGAGAAAGGGAAAGAGAGAAAAGAAAAAGAAAGAGAAAGAGAAAAAGAGAAAGAGAAAGAGAAAGAGAAAGAGAAAGAGAAAGAGAAAGAGAAAGAGAAAGAGCATGCCAGGAACATAGAAGATCTTCAGAGGAAAGCCACAGGTAGTGATCATTGCCAGCCCAAGAGAGGGTATGTGAGCTGCAACCCACAAGGCCACAAGGTGGGTTCTCTCAAGTGCTCTAGAACTCACATCTTACCGCTATGTGCGCCAGGTGCCAGCTATGCAGCTACAGAACTTAACGTCCTTGGTTTCATTCTGTTCTTTTCTATCTCCTATTTTTCTCTTCTGTGATATTTTCCTTCAATGATTGCACATGGGGATTAAGTAACTCGCTCTTTAATTGTTACCAGTATTCACAGCTAAGAGTTTTTCTTGTGTCTCAGAGGAGACTTTGGAGTTGGATTTTTGAGATGAACTGGAACTTTTGAGACTTTGGGAAAGGAATTAGTGTGTTCTGGGTACACACAGGATAGTTACACCATGTAAGGCAGAATTATGACCTTGTTATTGTCTATATTAAGAGATAATGTTTTAAAATGTATTTGGGTGTCAAGGTGACAAACAGTAGAATATGACAGCTAAATTTACTTGTCCACTTTACTTGCTTGGGAGCTATTTAGGGAATTAGCATGGGTACATTTCTCCAAGTGCCTGGGTAAGTCATGGAGGTGTGACCTTGGAACTTATATCTGGTCCCTGGCCCTTTTATCTCTCATGGTATTTTCCTGCTGTGTGTCTAGGTCACCATGGTCTATCAGCGTGGCTCTGCCATGCTCTTCCACTGTGATGTTTCTGCCCTGGCACCAGCTAACCAAGAGACTGAATCTTCTGAAGCCAGAGTTAGATTAAACCTTTCCTCCTTTAAACTGTGGGTGTGAGTTATTTTTCCAGCCATAGGAAATCTGACCAGTGCAGTAACAGTCCCAGTTTCAGTGGCAAACCTTCTTCTAAGCCAATCAAAACAGAGCATTCACATTATGGCAGTTTTGGTCCTGAGCTTGGCATGTAACTCCAAGTTTGCCTGAACAGAAAAATAAGAATGACTTTCATATAAGCCTTCAATAGAGGTGTCAGATTTCTCCTCCTAGATGAGCAAAAATGAACAAGGAGTCCCAGTTGCCACTACCAGTCTCTGTGACCATGACAATGAGGACAATGTTCATGCACAGGGGATGATTAAAGAGAACTTGAGTCTTGGTTGATATCATTGAGGCATCAATACTACTGTGCCTCAAGCCCTTCCTACCTTCTGTCTCACAGCTAATCCAGTTTATAAACTGTAATTCCAGTTACTTAGGAGGCAGGAAAAGAAGGATCACAAATTTGAGACCAGTTTGGGCCACATAAGTTGAACTATCTCAGAAAAAAAGAGAGGAAAAGAGTTTACAGATGTGTTGTCTTTCACACTTTAAATGAGACTGCCTGTTCAGATGTGCACTTCTCTTTTTAAAAAATATGAGAGAGTGTACTCAAAATAACATGCTTTCTTATGGCTTATTTTGCTCATATTGCTATGCATCAAAAGAGCTTTGAATATATGTTTGACTTTGTAGCCACTTTGGAGAAGTATTGCTAGTCATCTAACAAAGCAGATAATGTGATATAGCCATTGTTTAAGATAACAGTAACATTATTACCAAGGACAGTGTAGATTTAAGATAGTAAAAACCTTCTTGTCCCACAAGCCAAAAATTACAATTTTATAGCAGTCATTACTCCCAACTTCTAGATCTGAAACAGAGCTAGAAAGGCTTTCTAGTTAATTTAAAACTAGCCTATATGTCAGAAGTATGTTTTTTAATTATATAGAAGCCCATAATAACCCAACCATTCTGCCCTTATTTTCCTAAACTACTTTAATACTTATTTCTTAGGCTTTGTGGGCTAAGGCATTTCTTACATATTTCTGTACATAATAATTCATCAGCTTTGCAACCTGATTCTTCGCATTAACAGATTAAAACTAATGTAAATGACTCTCAAGACGCATACTGAGGTATGGAAAAATTTCATCATTTCCTTCTACAAAATGAAAATTATTTTAATTCTTTTTTTCAACAGCTGCTTCATCTTTTTTATACATAGGAAAAATATGTGCAATTACTTCAAGTACAATCAAGTCATTTAACATAGCTTTGCCATCATTGTAGTTACAGGATATTTTAAAAACGAAAAAATCTCAAAGCACAGGTCCTGCTGTGCCCTAAAGCAATCAGTTTCCTTCATAATAACAGCCTGATGGGATTCAGCAAGCCAAGGAATAGTGAATAACCAGTCTAATCAGTAAACAGGAAAATGCTATACTCACCACAGAGTAAAGATTGACTATCATCTGTTGATTCTTTTGATAATCATTCAAAACAATAAATAGAAATGTAAGTATCTCTTTAAAAGAAAAATTACTTCATTTAGTGTGTTTGATTTTACTGTAAAGTGAGAAAATGATATATTATCTTGAACTATCCTGCAGTATTTTTCCATCAATAAAATCCACATGTAGCATTATTTTAATAATGCATGACCAAATTTACCCCATCACTTGACTATGTTAAGATAAACTGATTTTTGCAGTTGGTATTGATTGTATTTCTGGACTGATTATTCAATTTATTATTCCCTCATTATTTCTTCTTTAGTATTCATCTTACGAGGTTATTTCTTTCTGCATACGAGTCTGCATCAAAATAGTCCTCAAGTCTCAATTGTAGCCTCTCAAACGTTGGCCGTTCCTTAGGCTCCTCCTTCCAGCACTCCAGCATGATGTTGTAGAATTGCTGGGGACAGTTAGTTGGTTGAGGAAGTCGATAGTTTTGACGCAACATCTGGATTACTTCAGCACATGTCCTGCCTAAAATTATAGAATGGAACCAACAAAATACAAGAGGAAGATCAGAGTCCTCCATTCATAGATACCTATACCCCAGGTTACAAAACAAATTGATTTCCTTGGTGAACCTATGAGATCTGTCATTCCTTTCCAGAGACTAAACAAAATCCTTCAGCAAGTACTGTCTATAAGACTGCAATTCAAGAGAAAAAGGAGAAGGAAGCAATAAACCACCTCATTAATGCAAATTATCTTCATCAAATTTTATCTATCAAGTTCCCACAGGTCCCCAGTATGGCTAGCCTCATAAGTTTGCCCTCTAAAGCTGGAGAACGCAGTTAAAGTCATAACTAAGTAAGTGACCTGAGGCAGAAAGGCCCACTTCAGAACCAATTACTCACCACTATAAGGCATTTTGCCATAAGTAATGATTTCATAAAGAAGAATTCCAAATGACCACACATCAGACTTAATGCTAAATTTATTAGTCCGAATGGCTTCAGGGGCAGTCCATTTCACGGGTAGCTTTACTTCATCTTTTGGTTCATAGATGTTTTCATTATCTACCTGCTAATGCATTAAGGATTCAAGCCAAGTTAAAGCAAGTTTTTTGCTGTCCTCACTCACTTATAACCTGTTTCACATTAAAATTTACAGGGGAAATATTAAAAATTAGCTTAGATCAATTGATGATAATTACAGTAGCTAGTTCTGAATCTAACATATAAGACTGAAAAATCTATGGGAAGTCATTAATAAAATATGACCTGAGAACCTACTATGTGTCTAAAACACCACTGGAAGCAACATGCATTATTATATTATTATAAAGAAATTCATACATGATTCTTGCTTTATGTCTGGTCTTTAGCATATTTTTTAGAAAATGAAGTCATAGCTTCTCTGTTTTTTTACTTAACTGCTGGTATTGAAGAGATACTGACTTTGATAATTACCATGTCATCACTTGCTAATACCAAAATGTAGACTCTCAATCCTTTAAATTAATATATCACTTTATTGTCCTAATCAATTTACGAAAAAAAAAAAGATGATGAGCTCCTGAGGATCAAAAGAAAATTACCTGTTATGTTTTATGCCCCACATTCTTATATTCAGGGCACAACATGGTAATTTAAAGTTAAGTTCAGAGGTGTATACCTCATATTATGTCTTTATATTAACATCTTTTGGGTTGATATCACAAAATGAGTTGGGCAGGGGAACTGCAAAGCCAATAATTGCTGTAGAATTCTGAACGAGTAGATTAGTCTGACATATTGTGAACAAAGTCAGTAAAGTAATTACCCAAAGGCATGAGATCTTACACGAAGGCAGATAGGGTAACGCTACATAACTGTTTTCAGAGAAACAAAGGCAAAACAAATAGAGGCCTTGGGTACTCGTTGAAAAATAGAACATAAATTCAATCACAAACTTAATTACATACCTTTCAATCTAGTTGGTAATTGTTTTCTCTAGATTTTTGATAAATAGGAATAGGTAAATAGCTGCTTTTTAAGGTCTTGGTCTACTTGAAATGGTCCATGAACCACAGGATGTGAAGAAACATGTTTTAAAGAATTATGAAAGAATAAAGAATCTTTTGGTCTATTTATCTGTTAGGTTTTTAACCTACTAGAAAAACTAATTTAAAATGAAACTAATTTGAACCAAATTAAATCTACCTTAAAAACTCTTGCAAGTCCAAAGTCTGCTACTTTGTAGATATTGTGTTCACCAACGAGGACATTTCTGGCAGCCAGATCTCTGTGGATGTAGTTCTGGGACTCCAGGTAGGCCATTCCACAAGCCACCTGTGCCGCCATGTCTACTTGTTGAGCCAGATGGATTTTTGACCCAGCATCAACTAAGGAATAAGAGAAAATAGGAATGTGTTTTGGAAAATATTTGAACGACTGAAATTAATTCTGAGCATTTTGATTAATCCACTATTGATAGAATTGTCTGCTAAGATACTGATCATCAGAAAAAAGCAAAGGTATCATGTAATCCAAATATGGTTACAGTTATCAGAAAGAGTCCAGTTACTGCCATCCTTAGAAACTAAATTTCATATACTCATTTCTTTGTGGAATTTGTTCCTTGAGTGTTTCAGAATCTCTTTGAAGCATTACATAGTTTGTTTAAAATAGCAAATCAAAGAGTCACCCTAATTTCATGGCTGAACTGATGAAAATTCTTGTCTCTTCATCATATTTTTTCTTTAAAACCACCTTACTAATAAAAATTAAAGTTGTATAAGTAGTTATTAAATTTGTATATTGCAGTGTACCACCAAGCTTAATACACTTTTTAAAACACCCTTTTCTTAGCTTATTATTCTCAGAGCAGTTGCACACCTCTCCAGGTACAAACATACCTTTAATTGACAGGATTTCACTTCTCATCCCACCAAACTAAGAAAAAATTGATGTGGTACAATCACTTTAAACCATTAGCAAAAGTAGTGAACGGTACTTTGTAGAAACTTTCTGAAATGGGGTAAATATTTTGCATTGGCAAGTAGAAATATCAAAAAGACACCCAGGATTTGGAGATGGATTTATTTATGTTGACAGGCACTGATTGGGATCATTTCCAGAATATCAGGCTCTGATCTCTGGTGGTCTAGGGCTTATCTGAGATAAGCAAGCAGGAAGTACAGAGGCAGAATAGCTTGTCCATTGGGGATTGGCTTGTATAATGTGCATCATAGTGACCAGGTATACATCACAGTGACCAGCCATTTCTAAAAGACAGAAGAAACTGGGGCTGGAACACAGAATATTACCTAGGAAACTACAAACTGAAGTACACTGGCTGGTGTGGGGCATTTTCTGCTACAATGTTATTCCTGGGTGGTATCTTCAGATTTCTGGTGATTCGAAAAGCATCACATAAACCCATACTATTACCATCCCTTTTTGAATAACTCAAATATTACTACATAGACTCCATTAGACTTACGGTCATGAAGCATAGACACAAGCCTTAACTTGATGGGCAGCTATAGTATAGAGTTAAGAAGACTAGTTTGGAACTGGTATCAGACTTGAGACCAAAATTTTGCCTCATATTTCTATGTGACCTGCTCAAGCTACTTACCACAACTGTACCTCTCTTTCCTTACCCATATGGTGGTAATAGTAACTACCTTACAGTACTAGTTGTTAAAATGAGGGTCAAAATATGTTAATATACATTGAACACTTAAAACAGTATGTACTATCAAGCAGAACTCAGTATATCCTAGCTATTAACATCATCACTGCTTTTACAATGTTTAATCTGGATTGTCAACTCCAGGAAATTAGTAAAGCACATTCCTGGATGTGTCTGGCTGAGTCATAGGGGTGTGACACTGGGGGCTAAATCTAGTCCTCTCGGCTATCTCTCTGCTCCCTATTCTGGACACCATGAGGTGAGCACCTTTTCTCCACAGTGCCCTCCTGCCTGACATTTCTGTCTCAGGGCCAGCCAACCATCAACCAAGACCTCAGAAAATGTGAGTCAATATAAACTTCTCCTTTTTTATTTGTGGGCATAGATATTTTACTCAGCAATGTGAAAACAGGCCAGTAATACTCCTAAGCAAAATGAAGCAGTTGGGGACTTGTTGAACTAGACATATGTCTAAATTACCCAGTAGTAAGAAGTGGCTGAAAGGAGAGCTAAAGACACGGTCTAGGGCTTATCTGAGATGTTCATAGTTTATGAGCATCAGTTAAAATGTATAAAGCAGGTGAGACTTCTAGGACATAACAGATTCATGAGAAACATCAACATTTGAGGTGGGCAGAGGAAGATAAAACTGCAAAAATACCAAGGTTCAGTCTTATGAGAAGACTGTTATAACAGGTCAAAAGTCTTGAGAAAGAAAAAAAATACCACTGTAGTCAAATTCCACAAATAAGATAAGAACTACAAGGCATTTGTTAAATATATAATGAGTCATTGGTGACCACAGAGGCAGAAAGAGCATTTTTACCACAGATATTTATAAAGGATTGAGGGTAAAACAGGAGATGACACAGAGACAAAAATAGCCAATGGCAAACTACAAAACCCTGTCCAAAAAGGAAGAGAGCAGAGATCTGGCGCAGTACATTTAAAGTCCCAGCAATCATCATAAAATGCAGGTAGTGAATGGTTATGATAGGTAAAGTATTCAAGGATTTCTGGGGTGCTGGCCAAATTATAATTCTTGATTTGGGTACTGGCTACACAGTTGCTTATTTATTCACTTTATAATTACATGTTAAATTGTACTATGTTGGTCAGGTGTGGTGGTGAACACCTGTAATCCCAGCACTCATGAGGCTGAGACAGGAGGATTTCTGTGAGTTCAAGGCCTAACTAAATTACATAGCAAGACTCCGCCTCAAAACTAACTAACTAACTAACTAACCAACTAAATACATAAATCTATATGATTTAAGTACTGTCATCATACATACTATTTTTTCCAATGAAACATCAAAGTATTTTTTAAATGGGAAGGATTAAGGAGAGAATATATTTGTGCACACATTTATACAAACACTTTTTAAAGGCAAGTAGCACATTTAAATAGGATGAGGTGAAACTAACAGCTTACCAACCCTTTTGTCCTTTATTTTCTTTTGTCCTGAGTATACCACAAAAAGCTGCATTTCCCATCTACCCTTGCAGTTAAGTTGGCTATGTGCTAGGTAGCTTTCAATATAGTTCCAAGAATCACTGCTTACTGGTGTTCATGCCCTTTCCACATCCCCTTCCACTGGATGATCTGCAACCCGTGACTCACATTTAACAAATGGAATAAGGTAAACATGATAGGTAATCACATGCAAGATTACATTATAAAAACTGTGGCTTCATTTTATTGATGCTATGTACTTTACTGCTTTTTCACTCACTCACTTTATGAAGCAAGCTTCCATGTTACAAGCAGCTCTGTGTAGGAAAGAGTATAGAACCAACAGCCATCAGGGACCTGACTTAGACTAATCTAAGATCTCAGGAGGGAAAAGTATCCTAACAACAATCATATGAAGTTGTTCCACATCTTCAGGGCCATGATGGGGAAACTTTTAGAGACCTAGTGCCAAACTACAACTCAAAACCCACTTGTTTATCACAAAATGCCATCACTGCAATTAAACCGGAATACTGAGATTTCAGTTGAGAAAAAAACAACTCATACATTAACATCTTTTGTCTTAAAAGAAAAACACATGTGCCGTAGGTTCGCCTCCACCATAGTAGAGTCTTCAGATGATGGGTCACCCAGCAACTCTGTGGCTGCACCTGGACTCCCGAACACAGAAACTGTGAGATAATAAGCATCTGCTTCTTTCATCTACTGTTTGAAGTAGCATGTCATGTAGCGATAGGCAATCAACACAGGCTGATGTTAATGAGACAGAAGATTAGGGTATCGCAAACTGGTTGGTCAAGAGGGTGTGATCTGTCAGTCACAGAGATCCAGAAGACATGTGCACAAGCCCTACACCTGGGACCAATCAGAATGTTATTTTCAGTTCTTCCCCTGACAACCCAAGCAGATGTCTGGTAGGAAGGCCTAGATCTGACCTCAGCCTAAGGAGTGGGAGATACAAAGGACAGCTGCTCCTGAGCTCTTGGCCAGTGTGCTCTCTTTAACAGTGGTCTACTCTCATCCTGCAAAGTGTACTTCTTCTCCTACTTTTAACTGGCCCACACTAGCTCTGCGAAGCATGTTTTTCTCCCCACTTTTAATTAATGCAAAACCTCACTACTTTTTGTGTTTGTTTTATCCAATTACTTGTTCAGGACAAAAAGATCTTAGAAAAAAATCTCTGAAGGAGTCCTCAGAACTCAAGAACACAGGAATATATTTTGGTGGACCAAGCAGGAAAGTAATATTAGGAAAATAATGTAACATCAGTGCTATACGTAAATGTTGAAGATACGAACTGTGGAACCAGATTTCTACCTTGGGTAAGTCACTTACCCACTCTCCACTTCAGTGTCTTTACTGTAAAGCGGAGATGCCATAGTAGTACTTTCTTCACAAGAGGGTTATTAAAATGAGCTAAGTTAATATGTGCAAAGAACTTGGAAAAATGTCCATCATAAATTCAGCACTACAGTGTTTTTAAAGGGACATAAATACATATGTTCCTCTCTCACCACTATCCCTTATGGTTTACTTCCAATAAATTACCTGATTTGATATGCAGAACAACTATGTAAAGTATTATGTATTATTCTCCCTATTTTATAAATGTTTGCTACTCAGAGGAGTAGGTGATAAGAATTAGGGATTCACATCCAGGTATTTGAGGCTGAAATGTCAAGCTTTCTATCTAAGTCATATCTGCATGTGCCTCGTGGGTCCCTATAAGTCAAAGGATCATGAATAGACTTCCACGTACAGTGGTGCCTCATAAAACCTAATTTGTTTTACAATTTGGGGGAAGGTGGCTCTTTGTGTTTGTGGGGAGAAAATGACTGTAGTCATGTTTGTCATCCACTGCAGAGTTGTGAATGGAAACCAAATTTTGCAAATGCTTTTGTTTGCAAACTGAATGCTTTGCAAACAGAAGGATTCATGAACGAAGGCATTAGTGCAGGTATGTGTACAGCAAGGGTTATGTAGCTATGTTCAGTTAAAGGGCATCTCAGTGAAAATGAGAAACTTATCTACTTCAGTTCACTGATGTGAACTGTCTGTGAGAATGATGAACAACATGGTAGGACTTGATTTATAAACATAGAAAATAGGTAATGTTCTTTAAGAAGAGCTAAGTGCTTATATGTTAGATGTTCTATAAAAATTTATTGGAAAAAAAGCCCAGCCAAAGTAAAGAGAATAAAGAAATTTACTCTGTTAAATTTCAGTAAGAAATATCTGTCATCAATTACCCTTAGTTCTATAGATTTTTGACGATCTTCTCTCATTTTTGAGAAATTTATTACAAAAAATTCAGCTAATCTTAGGGGCTACAAAGTTTGTTATATAGTTTATTATATGTAATGTAGTTTCAAATATCAAATACAATATCTAATCTTATTACAGTTGCTATAAAAAGATTTTCACTGGCAAAACAATACTGGAGGAAATTGGATCATCCACATTTTTCTATCTTGAGGAGTGCAGTGGCCGGGGAAATGCCCAGGCAAGGCTCAGGTCATACATCTGTACAACTACCACTTCGTCTTACTGATGTTCTTCGTTCTGTTGCTGTTTCACTTGCTCAGTCTAATGAAGCAAGCTTCCAAGTTATAAGCATCCCTGTATAGGAAAGAACAAAAGGCATTCTCCAGCCAGCAACCACCAGCAACCTGACCTCCTCCATCCAACAGTTTAGGAGGAGCCACAGTTCAAACTGTCGTAAAGATTCATAGACCTGTGACAGTTTATATCCGCAGCAAAAACAATTTGTTTTCACTTACATTCTATCACTGAAGAGTTTTTCCGTTTAGTTATAGCTATCACGATGGGCTATTTAAAAGTGACCCAATCCATTTTGGACCATTTTATTGAATTTACAACTCTTGAGTAGGTAGGGATTGCATGTGGCAAATGTATATTCATTACTCCTCTTGGCTGCCTTGTTAAAGTTGCCCAGGATGGCCTAATCCAAAGAGTGGCAGGGTGGGCAAAAGAAATGCCAAGTGCAAAAGACTTGGGGCAAAAGCAGACCTACAAGGCAGGAAGAACAACAGAGAATGTCAGTGTGGTAACAGTGAGTGACCAAGAGGGAAGATGTAGGAAAAAGAGACCACCAATGAAAGGTAGAGCCAGGTCATGGGAGGCTTTAGGAGTTAAACAGAGAAAAGAAACCACAGGAGACTTTCAAGGTTTTACACTGAGGTGGAACAGTTTAATGCTCTGATTTACATTTTAACTGGATCTCTCCAGCTACTGTGTTAAGAAAAAACTAAAGAAGACAAGAATCAAAAAAACTGCGCTAGTGAAGATGCTGCTACAGAGCCCAAGCCAAAGTCTTGATGGCTTGAACCTGGGTTGGAGTTTCCTACTGAGAAAGGGGAAGCGGTGAACACACCTTAACATAGACTTGCTGGTCAGTTAAATACGGTGTGAGAAGTGGAAGTGACTCCAGGGTATTAGGCCTGAGTGCTGACATTCGCAAGGAAAGACAAGAACACAAATCTCTGAACATTAAAACAGAAGCCCTAAATCTGCTGGAAGACCGAATAGGTAGAACTCTGGAAGATGAGGCAAAGACTTTATGAACAAAGCCCTGATTGCACAGGAACTATCACAAAGAATCAACAACTGGGATCTCATTTCACTGAAAAGCATTTGCACAACAAAAGAAATCACCAACAGAGTAAAAAGACAACCTACAGAGTGAGAAAAATTTATGTCATCTCTTCTTAGGACTAATATCTAGAACACATAAAGACCTGAAAAATATCAGACCATCAAATTCAAAGACACAATCCAAAAATGGGTATCTAAGATGAATAGGCATTTCTCAGAAGTACAAACAACAAATAAATATATGAAGAAAACATTCAACATCACTGGTCATTCAAGAACTGTGAATTAGAACAACACTGAGAGTCCATTTCACTCCAGAAATAGTAGCTATTATCAAGAAAGCAACTAATAACAAATGCTGGTGGAAAAAGAACCCTTCTCTGCTGTTGATGGGAGTGAAGGTTGGTGCAACTACTGTGCAAATCAGTACAGAGATTCCTCCAAAAATCAGGATTAGCAGTCCCATTTGACCCAGCTCCCCACTTCTGGGCATCTTCTCAGAAGAACTGAAAGCACCATACCACAGCCATATATGTGCACCCATGTTTATACAGCACAGTTAGTAATAGCTAAATCTTGGAGGCACTCCAAATGCCCATCAACCAATGGATTTTCTTATATATTGGAATACTTCTCTGCTATAAAAAAAGATATAAAATTGAGACATTTATAGCTAAAAAGATGGACCTTGAGACCATAATCATAAGTGAAATAAATCAGACCCACATGTGTAAATATTGCATTATCTCTCTGGTGTGAGAAACTGAAAATGTAAAGGAGAACATTAACGTACAATAGATATTGTGAAATAGGAAGGAACTGTTCAAAAGGAAAAGGAAAATAGGAATGAGAAGAAAGGAAGGAAGGGAAAGAAAAAATGAGAAGAGCAGGATAAAAATGCAAACCAAGCTTTGTGAAAGGATAGGGAAAGGGGTTTGAAAAAAGGGGAGAGGAATAGGGGAAAAAACAGAAAGAGGAACCAAGATATAGCATGTACAGATACAAATTTCCTACCATGAATGTTGTCATTATGTATACCTAAATTGTACCAATAAGCTTGAATAAAAAAGAAAAGGAAAAAATAAATGAAATGAAAAAGAAAAGCATGCAGATCACTGGGGAGAATACAAGACCATTTTTGCACATGGCGTTTTCACACGTCTGACCAGGCATATCGGGAGAACTTACTGTTTTATCCAAAAATTTTTTCTCCTCTCAAGTACTGTAAAGGATTCTTTTTTCCCACATCATTTAACCTGATTTGACTGAATGAAAGGGGCACAGAGATGACTTCTATCACTGCTAGTTAAAAGCTTTGAAAGCCAGAGTGAGATCAGTCCCATTTCTTTGCCTCCCAGAGTGACCAAAGAGGCCAAGTCATCAGCAAGTCCACTTTGCACACAAAGCATGAGGAAGAAAAACATACACTGTGTGAAGCTTCTGAGATTTCAGGAGTGTGGCTGCACTAGATTTATGTTAATCAGCATTCACATGCAGAGGTCAAGAAGGTAGGTGGGTATATTATTCTGAAACAAGGAAGTGAAAAAATTTGGGACTCATCAGTACATAAACATTTAAACAACAGCACTGAATAAGATTAGCAAGGAAACTATAGCACTGTAAAGAGTCCTGGAAAACTTCAAAATTTTGAGAAGTCTAGGATATGTGAAAAATCCTGTAGATGGAAAAAAATAACAAAGGAGGAGGAAGTCATTGAGTGAGTGTCTTGGCAGCCAAATAAGCTAAATGTACTAGACACCCTGGCACATCTGAACACTGGGAATTGTTACATACAACCCAAAGTCACTCATTGACTTTATCCCGGAACTAAGGAAAGAGGAGCCAATGGCCAATTCTGGTGGGTAACATATTCTGAGGCTGTTAAGTGTAATATCCATATACAAGGCAGTTAAGTATATTTTTGTTTTCAACAGCATTTAATACACCATATGATGCCCTCCATCCTTCTCATTTTGTTTTGTAATTTAGAATTACCAGGCTCATGAGTCACTTTGAATCAGAGAATACTTTTCCTTCTGAAGTCATTGTACTGTTACTCTCACCTCCCTACTTTTATATATTTTATCAATCTCACTCTGACATTTTAAGACACTATAGAAAAAATCCATTTTCCAATCATGTATTATTTTCTCAGTACTTGATCTCAACTTCTTTGAACAGCTCATTTTAATGCTTATTATTTTATTCTTTGTTGAATTATTCTTTTGTAATGAATATCAGAATTTCACAGGACCTTAATGCCCTGAAGTCGTCTTTGTCCACAGAAATCAGATGAAGGAGTAAAGCAATAGCACATTTCTAGATTTTTGTCTAAAAATTCTAATGTTGCCTAGCAGTGGAAGTATTTTTAACACTAATAAGCACAGTACTATTAATGCTGAAACAAATCGAGGCTACTTTCTCCAAAAGCATGCCATACCCCCAAATTCTCTACCTCAGAAAAATACTGGTCCATGAATGACCATGTTCAGTTAGTTTCTGCAGAAAACAGAGCATCATGCAAAATAATCATTCATCAGTTCTCACATTACATTTAAGTACCCTGGTATGCTTATTGTGCACAACCTGCTCTTCACTACACAAATATCTTCCCTCCCTTTGAGTGTGCAGAATATACCATATTAAGTAGTAGTTGAGCCACTCAATGCTACAACATTCATTCTTACAGATATATACTCAGTAAATATCTGCTGGATTAGAGAAGGCTTGCTAAATTGACCTTTACAGGACTAGCTAACCTAAATTCCTCCTATTTTTTTCTATTTATTATCTTTAGCTTACTTTGGAGATACTCTTGCAGACTTCCATGTCTCATCAATTCTGTAATAATATAAATTGGATCTTCTAAAGTGCAAACAGCATACAGCTGGATGAGCTTTGGATGCCTCAGACTCTTCATTATCTGCGCCTCCCTCAGGAAGTCATTTGGATCCATTGAACCTGAAACAAGAAGAGGAGGAAATCACTTTGTGTTATTGAGGCGTTGCTCTCCTCACAGAAGCCTGGTAGGAATCACCCAGATTGCGTCCTGCCTCTCAGTAATGTAAGAGCATCAGTGTCAGAAGTCTTCAAAGTTATCAAAGAATAGAATCAATTTAGCCGGGGCAAACTAATTACCAGATGTGCTGTTGTAGAAGGGGTGTGCAGGTCATGTGTTATGGCCTGTAGGTGAAGAGCAGTTGATTCAGGTCCACAAGAAAAATGAACAGAAAAGGAACTGACGGTCTAATTGATAAAACAAGGCAGGCAACTTAAGAACACAAAGAGAAAGCATCCTATTAGTATGAACACTGGAAGACACTGAATGTTTAATTATTCCAGCCAACACTAAGACTGACCAGCTCCATTTGTGGTGCCCACTGTGGGGACAGCTGAAAAACAACCCTAAAACAATGACATTCCATAGGAAAATTAAAAACAGGTCAAACAGAAAACATTCAAGGGCCATTCCCAAAAGTAAGGTTTTTCTTACATCAGTTTTATGTGTTTAACATGAAACTAATATTCAACATTTTCTTCTGTATTCTCAGCTTCTGCTATCAGAGCCTTAGAAGGGAATGATAACCAAATGATAAGGGAGACTCTCAGGGCCTATTTCAAGGGCTGATTTAGAAGTAAATCCTATTTAAGTAGTTCAACTCTGACTCACCATTCAAAGTCCCAGGTAGTTAACATCAAAGAACATCTAAAAGGGAAGCTTAAATTTCATCAGTAATTTTAAAATCCTTTTTTTAGAATGTGATGTTTCAGAGACATTACTGTGACTGAAGAAATAGTGCCATCTCATGTTTTAGTATTCGCTGAGCACAGTGCAAATGTCATTTCCACTGATGCTCAGAGACCATTTAGTCATCATCCTCTCCATGTAGGAGTCTTCACATCTGATACTAAACTCAGGCATAGATGCACTTTGACAGTCGAAGGCAGTGCTGTGATTTGTTCGTTAACATGAAGTTAAGAAAATGTAGTCAAAAACACTAAGGTAGTCTGCCGTGTGTGTGAGTCTGGAAGTTCAACACATAGGTCCAATCACACTCTGGATTCTAGACAAATTTCAGCTCTGCTATTAGCACTTGTATGATTTGAGCAGTTACCAAACCTCTCTGAACTTCAATCTTTTCGTCTGGAAAGTGCGGCTAATAGTCCTACTGTCATCCCACAATTGTTATCTGGATAACAGCAACACCTGGCACATATGTATTCAATGGCTGCGGACTATTATTTGCAATTCTAATATGCCTACTTTTGGGAAACCAAACAGTCTGACTGTGTTTTTTCATTGACTGTGGAGAAGGAGCAAGGTCTTAAACGGGAAACAAAACCAGCCTCTTCTATTTTCTACCATGTTCTCCTGAGCTCCTTCAATTCCAACTCTGCTATTGGTTTGCTCCACATAATCAAATCGTATTAACAGTTGGAGTCACAGTAGAAAAGTGTAGCTGACCAAAAAGAGGCATCTAAAGCATAAGAAAGTACTTTGTTCTTGGCTGCCTAGCATATGATCAAATATGGATATAGAAGATGTCCCCTTTTCAAAACTGTGATTGATGAACTTTCAGTGACAGCAGTAATTATGATCACCATTCAGATAATTTATGCAGGATGCACACATCACTCCCAAGTCAAACCATCCACAGACGATCCACAGACTATCCACAGACTATTCACACACTGTCCACACACTATCCACAGACCATCCACAGACTATCCACAGACCATCCACAGACCATCCATAGACCATCCACAGACTATCCACACACTATCCACAGACTATCCACACACTGTCCACACACTATCCTCACACTGTCCACAGACCATCCACAGACTATCCACAGACTATCCACAGACATCCACAGACTATCCACAGACTACCCACACACTATCCACAGACTATCCAGAGACTATCCACAGACTATCCACAGACTATCCACAGGAGCTGAAACAGTGATGTGTCAGAAGGCCGTGCAGGTCAAAGTGTTCCAAGCACTCCTTTTGGCTCTAGTGGTTGTAGCTGACCAACTGCATGGAAAGAGAGACCCGCTAGTAATACAACATTAAATATTAATTTTTGCCTGTCAGAGCTACTAGGGGAGTCGATTTCATGTCATCATTATTGCATGATAGTCTGCAAAGCAAAATAGCTGCTAAGGTTGATTGACGGCTGCAGTGAAGTGAAGACATTTAACCAATCTGCAAAGATGTTTGCTGCTATTAAACTGTAAATCAATAATTGTTGGAAAGAAAACTATTGGCGCTTTTTAGTGTAAGAAATATGATTTCTGTTCTTTTTCAACGTCTAGGAGGCCTTCCTTAGAGAGCAATTGTTAGAAAGGAGAGCTCTCCACTGCTTTTGGAAAAACAGTGATTATGTTGAACAAAAATTTAGTCTCAATTGCCAACCAGTTTAGGATATAGACAGATAGATATAGATATAGATAGATACTTTGATAGATATATTTATATATATATATATATATGTTGAGTGTGAAAATCTCAGGTGCTGACTACACAGATCATCCACACCTAGAATGCTTATGTGGCATCTGGCTTCTTAAAAATGTTTCTGTATTGTTTCACCTGGCAGACATGAACACTGGAACTGAACTGCTGCACTAGTGAATTTGCATTTTAGTGGGTGCATCTGTTGGTAGCCCCATGGAAGCTCAATTTATTAAGAACTCCTGCAGATACTTTATGCACATTGACTAAATCTATCCTCATAAAAATCCTATAAAGTAAGAACCATTAAAATTTGCATTTCCATGTAAGAGGATTCAGAAAGGTTAATAATTTGTTCAAAGTCACAGAGGACAGGGCCATGTGTGAATTCAGGTTTATGTTGCACCAGACTATGTTCTTAATTGCTCTACCACAAGATTGTGACATTTCCAGCTCATGGTACCACTACTTTCTCAGCAGTTTTTTTTTTTTTCATACTCCATTACTTGGTTATATCCCAACCAGAATTTATCCTTTAAAGCCTTTGAAAAGGTAGTACAGGTAAGTTTCATTCTTAACCTCAATTCCTTGTTAAAGTGATAAAAGTACCTATTGGGTACTATACAACTTCTCAAATCTTGGAATTAGATTGAGCATGGCTACCCTCATTTCCAGGTCCATGTTGATTTTTGGTACATCCTGCAGTTCATCACAACAATCATCAAAAATCCAGCTTCATAAAAATAGGATGTCAACAAAAGGAATGTGACATGGTCTAAAGCTAAAGCAGCAAGCTACTCGAAAGTAGCAATTTGTGTCATATCCAAGATGTTTACCTCACAACTCTTACATATCCCAGAGGCCCCCTGTGAGTTCACTGTGGTGCCCCAATGTGCCTTGGCACATGGTTTGGGAACCATGATGTCGCACTTGCTTCCGGCCAGCTTACGTTCTGCCACTAGTGGAATTTCTAAGAATTCTGGCCTTAGTAAATAATGGAAATCCTGTAGAGAAGTCTACTGGCCTATGCTTACTATTCTTAACCATATCATTTGAAGAAGATATGAAGCTGCCACAGTAAAGCCACATTTTTACAGAATGTCTCTTCCAAGGGGTCTGACACAATAGATATGGGTTAAAATCTCAGTTTTGGCATTTACTAAATTTTTAATGATAATAACGTTTTGCTTTGGTCACTTACTGTGAACCAGGTAGTATGCAAAGCATTTTTACTAATGACTTGATTTATCTTCATAATAACTTTACTAACTTGGCCTTATTAATGTTTCTCCTTTACAAGTAACAAAACTGAAGCAAGGAGTAGTTCAAATATTTGATCAAGAGTATATGCAGAGTAAAGCTCAGGAAAGTTACTTAATCCCTCTGAGTTCTTTTACTCCACATTTATCACGGAGGGAATAACAGTTGGGTGACTGAATGTTGATTTTATTATATTTTTCCTTGTTACCACAGAGACAATTTCTGTTTTTTCAAATATGAGTTCTTTTAGATGGACCATTTTACCTTTTAACCATATACAATTTAGTGTTTAAAAATAGATATGCTCTGAATAGCACCAAGTTTCCATTTGAGTTTTTAAAGTGTTTTTAGTAAATTTTTAACCAAGGCCACAAGCAAAAGAGATGAATAGCAATGGGACACAGAATCCTTAGTTTAGAGAAGAAATGCATGATTAGACGCATCCTTGAACTCTTGAATGAGGGAGATGATGTGGTTCAGATCAGCTGAACCACAACTAGAGAGCATATTCCAGCCTTTATATTTTAGAGCTTCACCACAGGTTATGGTCACCTGGGGTGGAGAGAATGCTGACAACACCTGCTTGCTGCCATCAGTGGCTGCCCTACCATCTCTTTGGTGTTTGTAGTGGAAAACTGTGCTCAGAAAATCAGTATATTCTGTTAATCTTTGATTTTCTCTCACCTGGTTTTAATGTTTTCACAGCTACCGAAGTGGTGTTATTCCAAAGGCCTTCCCAGACTTCACCAAACTGACCAGATCCCAGTCGCTTCAGAAGCTGAATGGAACTGCGGTCTATCTCCCAGTGGTCCACAGTTTTATAGGACAAATCAAAAGTAGTAGGGACCTGTACCTGTTTGACAGAATAATGAGAATACTCGTAAAAAAGAGAAAAGGTAGATTTAACATTTTTGTTGAAATTAAGAGTCTAGGTACCCTTTGGGGGGAAATATTGCTTTTAAAAACAAAATACTAGAAATTATAGTCTAATTACTTTAAAATGTAAAACAATAGTGAGAGACTCTCCACTGCTAACTCATTAAGCTGATCTGCTCACAAATCATGTGCCTTGATGTCTCTCTGTCCCATACTATACCAGTGCTACCCTCAGACAGTTCTGCAGTGACTTCTCTTTGCCTCCCACCTTCGCCAAAGCCCCACCTCCAATTTCCAGACCCAGCTGAAGTACCTCTCGTTCACAAGCCCTCCTGGACTATAGTATGTATTATATGTATCATATTATTTTTGCAAAATAAAATTCTTTCAAATTCATTTTTCATTTCTTTATTTGTTCATTCATTCATTTATACCTTCTGTGGTAAATAAATATTTAAGCATCATCTAGTGTACATTTTTAAAAGGCAAGGCAAGGCCCCTGCCTTCCTGACCACATAGTCAGGGTTATCGTCCATCATACTGTTTCTGTCACAGCCACCAAAGGCCACCATAATGGCCCAAAACCACCAAACAATGTTACTAAATGAGGACTGTATGTCTCTTCCAATAAAATTTATATTAAAAAATGAATATAGGACAGTATTAACCCATGGGTAATAGTTTTCCCATTTCTGCCTTAAATCAAATGATAACTTTTCTTCCTGAGCTGACATCACATGACAAATAAATATTTGAAAGGAAAAGATAACTTCAAAATAAATGAAGGGGCTGGGGATTTAGCTCAGCGGCAAAAGCGCCTGCCTGGCAAGCGCAAGGTCGTGAGTTCGGTTCCTGGTACCGGAGAAAAACAAAAACAAAAACAAAAACAAAAACAAACAAACAAAATAAATGAACACAGCTTGGACAAAGCTCACCTTTAAGCATGGTTTTCCGAGCCTGACACACAGGCCATCTCTTGTTGTGGAGTAATACCTCACAAACTCATTCAAAGTCGAAAATGTTTTTTTCTGGGTAAGAAAAAAGTCTCCTTCATCCAGTCTTTTGATTCTGTAGTGTTTTACAGCTCGTTCATCTAAAACTGAAACCCAAACAAGTCCTGTTAATAAACTTATTGCCAGAGCCAAGCAGATTTATTTACTTTACGGTGATTTTTCAATACATGGAGTAAAATTTTCACAAAATTCTATATATTTCTCCACATTTTCTCAGAAAAGCCCAAAGGAAGTTGATAAAAGATACATAGTCAAAAAAAAAAAAAAAGAAGAAGAAGAAAGAAAAGGAGCTGGGAATGTGGTACTGAAGGGAACATGAGCTAACGATAAAGGAGTGAGGGTAGCACTAAAGCTCTCCATGCCTGGAAGCCTGATAGACTTAAACAAGCTGCTGAATTGCCTCTGTCACTCCAGCAGTGCAATGAAGGAACCATCATCCATTTCAGGAGTCACAGTGCCTGCAAATTGAAACTCCAAAGGTATCGGAAAAGTGAGCCTCTCCCTGGTGTTTTTCCCCATGGAATCTGACAACACAGGGACTGAAGCACAGTGTGCCCTCGGGACTGTCTCCAGCAGCAGTAGGCATTCCTCAGCCTGTTCTTCACACTGCCTTCAATGCAGCGTGATACAGAACGTCCTACCATAGTTCAGTACAAGCAATTCCATGGGGCCTCAAATGGCGCAGTGCTCCTGTGCAACTTTCTTGCCAGATTGCTTAACCGAATTTTGCAGGATCTGTAGGAATAAATAGGCTGCATCGCTTTTAAGTAGTCGGATTTTTAGGAGGTACTTCGTTACATTTGCCGGCCACCAATTGTCTCTCCTGTTACTAGCACTCTAGTTTTCTTCAGAGGGTCACTGCTCACAGGTAGAAGCGTGTGATGCAAAGGTACCTGCTGGACACCTGGAGCTGAGAAGAGCACAAACAGGGCAGTCATAGCCAAGAGTGTTTGGGAAGCCCCAGAAAGACGGGAAGAGTTTTGCTGCCCCTGTTATTTGTGCTTTGTTTTAGTTTTCATTTTTATTGCTGCAAGTTTGGAGCACTGATCAAATCCTCCCCCAGCCAGCAGAAATCTCACCTGAGAGGCAGCCCGGGAAAGTAGTCTTAATTTGAAGAGCAAAGCTCAGTCCCTTAAGCCAGGAAAGCCTGGCTTTCCAACAAAAGGACTTGATTACTTTTTACTTAAATTAGTTTGAATTGGGTTTTCTGCACTTGCATCTAAACTATTAATTAATACAACTTATACTCTTCCTTCACCTAACAAAATTATCAATAAGTATTGAACAAGATTTACCACAAATACAGTGATTTCATCACTGTCTTGTTGCTGAAAGCAATACCTGACACCCACAATTTAAAGGAAGAGAGGTTTATTTTGGCTCATAACTTCAGAGGGTTTAGTCCACAGCCAGCTGGTTCCCATGGAAAAGGCATGGTGGAAAGGTGCGCCATGGGGAAAAATGCTCATATTATCTATTGTGGCCAGGAAGTAGAAAGAAAGGGAAGAGCCAGGGAAGCAGGTACCGTGGACCACTCCTTCCGACCAAGAAGCCCCAGTGACCCACCTTTCTGACCAAGCTCCTCATCTTAACAACATATTTAGCTATGGGTTTATCTGTGAATTAATCCACATGGGACATTTTAGAGACATTGCAGCTCTAAACCATACAGCTATTCTGAATTTCCTCTAAATATAAAACCTTCAATAACCAGTCAAGCTGGAGTCATGGGCTCACAAAAAGAAATAAGGCTGGGTAAAAGACATCCAGCCCCAGGAGGGAAGTATACTAAAGCCATGTCAATGGCTAGGATAAGATTTTTTTAAAAAACACCGTTGGTACATATCATATTATCTACAATGAAGGAAAAATACATTATCAAGCATTGTCAAGGAAGTAGAATAACTTCTCATACATGGTCTGTCACAGTGTGCAACCATGGCTATGTAAAAGATGAAAAAGATTCCTCAGAGATGAAACTTCAGTTCAGTCACTGAGAGGACCCAGAAGGGGTCAGCATAAGAGAGCTTTGGGGAAACAGCAGTAAGCTGAGACTTCTGGAGTTATTTACTTACAACTCAAAGACATGAGAACAAAGACAGAGGAAAAGCATTTGCCACATATGGTATAGGAGTTTTGGTCAGGGGACAGGGCCGGAATGGGATGGTTTGTTGAGTGACACAAATCAACTGAGTTTAAGCAATTAGAGTGGGATAGAAGGGACACAATGACCAAAGCAAACATTTCTGCAAAAACCTCTTTTAGTTCTGCTGACTACTATCCTCCAGCTCTAAACTCTAGCCAGGTGTTTCAGGGGTCCTGAGTTGTCCCGGAAGTCTTTTCCTTTTTTGCATTCTCTTCAAACACTCCTTTTGCCAGGGGCTGCCCACAATAGTCAATGGAAGTGTAATTTTTACAATGACTTTTTAAAGTGGTTATTGTCTACTAAAGTTGAACACAGCAATACATAATATAGTATAATACATGCATAGTACTATACTCTAGCTATAATATACTATGTACTATGGTATATACTGTAACACAATATGGTAATTCCAATTATAAAACCAACAAAAATGCTCAGCATATTCACATAAGTAAATAATGGTTTCAGTAGCATTACTTATAAGAGTTTAAATCTGAAAAGAATTGAAATGTTCATCAACTAATAAATGACAAATAACTAATAAATTCTTATATATTTATCCAGTAGAATACAATACTTATTTGTAAATACACAAACTACAGCTACACGTAACAATGTGAATGAATCTCACAAACACAAAAATATGGTTTCATTATTAAGAAGCTTAAAAACAAACAAAACAGCTGGTTTGAGGAGTAAGACTGTGACTGGAGTGTTAACAATATTCCGTTTTATGATTGGATGTTGGGTGTAAGGGTATATTCATTGTGTGAACATTCATCAAACAAAATGATTGTACATTTTGTACTTCTGTTGTCTGTGAGGAAGTATCAGTTAAAAGGCTAGTTTAAAAAGTGGTTATTTTCTCCTGTTCATGAACAAGTGCCCAAACTACTACATTATGGGATGGGATAAAATATTAAATCTAGAAAGTTAAAGTAAATGTCACCTAATTTTCACCTGATGTGTAAAAATTGTCAGTAAAGTACTCATAAAACATTAACCTTAGGCAAATATATTTTCTAGTAAACATGAGAAACTCAATTACAAAATTCCCACCTCAACTCTAAATGGTTGGTTTCAGGTACAGGGATATTTGCTATAAGCCAGGAAAAAAAATGCAGAAGAAAAAAGTGAGGACCATAAAAATGCAATTCTAAATCTGAAGGTAACCTTTCTATAATCTCAACAACAATAATAAAACCAATACAACAAACAAGCATAACTAAGAATTTCATTGCGTACCTCATTTTCTTTCCAAAACCCTTTAAATTTGTATTCAGTGAGGAATGCACACTTTGGCCCTCAGTTAATGGTATCTCCAGCCAAGCTTTTCTGCTCACTTTTAGGTATCAAACAGTTCTACTTTCACTTATAATCACAAAAACAGTCTCAATTCAAATTTAGCATGCCCAGTTCAAAAACAGTAACCAAAGCACTTTACTCCTTGATCAAACATCCAGTTTTCTCCCCTTCCACAGCCCAGGTCTGCTTCAGGCTGGAAAGCAGCTGCAGCTTAGCCCTGTAAGAACTGTTATGAGTGGTATTCCCTTTGTTTCTTCACCTAGAGGTGCTCCCTGCCATTCCCTTTGCCTACTTAGTTCTGAGTATCCCGGTTCTGAGTTTTCTTTCTTTGGGAGCTCATCTACAGCAGTCTCCTCAAGAGGTCTTCCTCATCCTCTGGCAAAAGCCTACTTGGGTAGAACCCAGAAGTCCTCCAAGCCATCTATCTGTGGTGCACTGGTGCATTTGCTCCTGCAGGAAGCCAACTTACCTTCCTGAGGATATACCTTAGGCTTAGAAGATGAGACAGACTTGTCCTTGATTATCACTACTGGGAGGAGAGGCTGGTGGCCACAACTTCTATCTTGCTGCTACAGCAGTGTCAGCCTTCTTAGTTGTATTTTATCCTCCCAGATGCAGGGAGCAGCGGCAAGGGGCCTTCCTGAATCTCCCTCCCACTGGGTTTTGGGGTCCCACTCATCATCCTGGGAAGAAAGGGGGACTCATAGTATATGCATGGCTATCTCCAAAAGCAAACTGCCTCGCCAAATCCTTCCTTTCTTCCATTTCTTATTCCCCTTTAAATCCTTAACAAACTGAAAGCAGCACTACCTCTCTGACAAAGTTCTGTATAAATTCTGGGTGTGGGGATTTGGTTTTGTTGTTTTGTTGCTATTTTTATTTGATAGCTTCAGTCAAATACTCTCTGCCAGCATTCAGTTATAACTACAGTAATAGAAATGGGCACTGCGCTAAATACTACTTTACATTATCTTGTTGAATCTTCTTAGACATGAAAGGTACATATTATTGAACTCATTTTGTTACTCATAAAAGTAAGAGGTGGCATAGCCAGGATTCAAACCCAGGGCCTTGTGACTATAAGAATCTCTGTAACCAGTAGCTTGTTCTTGTTGGTTTTGTTTTCATAGCACCACGGTTGAACCCATAACATTCACACTGAGCTACATTCCCAGATCTTTATTTTGAGAAAGGTTCTTGCCAAATTGCTAAGTTGCCTGGCTGGTCTTGATCTTGCAATTCCCCTGTCTCAGCTTCCTGAGAGTCTAGGACTGAAGGCACGAGCCAGCTCCTCAGGAACCAGTGGGTTCAGACAGTATTTCCAGCTGTCTAAGACACTGCCAGTTCTGGACAATAAAATTGTACCAAGTGCATATGAGAAAATGTTTTGCTTTCAGTTCTTTTTATTAAAATAAAGAGGACAAGTGTAAATTTAGCTCCCACAAAAAGAATATCATTTCTTAAATTATAGTTTTTTAGTGTCTGGAACTTTCTTCTATACTGACCTGTTAAGTTACCAATCCCACCATTAGTCTTGGGGCAAGCTGAACTGCCCTGTATAATCATCAACAATTAGAAGGCTTTTACCAGATACTACGGAGCTTAGCTCATAATAGATTTTGGTATATAGATTAAAAAGCTGAACAAAATCAAAGAGAGCTGCAAACAATACCGTATCAGTCCCACTTCTCCACAATGTATTACAGTGGCAAAATATAAAGTATATCTGCAATTTATGTAAATTAATGCCCTGAAAAGTGAAGCCTTGTCATTTATCAAAAAGAAAAGTTTACAACTTATAGCTGAGAAGACTAGAAAGCCAATAGGTCTACAATCAGAAATGAGAAAAGCTATTTTAATATTTGCCTTTTTAAAGCAAGATGGGGACTGTGACGGTTCTCAATTGAAGTGGATTTTTTTAAAAATTAAATATAAGTTTAGGGATTATTTTTAACATATCACAAAAGATCTAATGGTTTCCAAGCTAGAAATTAAAGTTAATCGAAGAATGAAAGTATGCCTTGTTATTTTCTTAGTAAGGGATGCACATTGCAGTGATCAACATGCTCTGGCAATTTATACTAATTATAAACAAAGCCTGAACAAATGTTCGCCAGATGTTTGTAAACTCAAGTGTAAACTCCTAACTGTAAAATCCAATGACTGGCAACATATCCAGAGTTTTTAGGAACAAAAAAAGGTAAATTTTATTTAATAGGGATAACAATAGACTGAGATATGGGAGACCTACACAATTTTGCTAGTATACAATGAGAACATGTCAATCCCACTGGGTCTTGATTTTTTTCCCTGTCCTTGGGATTGAACCCATGGCCTCACACAGAGTAGTCATGCTCCACCACTGAGTCTTTTCTTTTCTTTTCTTTTGTATTTGGGACAAGGGCTCATTATATTGCCCAGACAGTCTAGATCTTGCAAATTCTCCTGAGATGCAATTCTCTGAGATTCAGAAAGGAAGGAAGGAAGGAAGGAAGGAAGGAAGGAAGGAAGGAAGGAAGGAAGGAAGGAGAGAGAAAGAAAGAAAGAAAGAAAGAAAGAAAGAA
>NW_004955526.1:864988-868538 GCF_000276665.1 Chinchilla lanigera | reverse complement strand
AAAGAAAGAAAGAAAGAAAGAAAGAAAGAAAGAAAGAAAGAAAGAAAGAAAGAAAGAAAGAAAGAAAGAAAGGTGAAAGAAAAAGAAAGGAAAAGGAAAGAGAGAAAGAAAGGCTAGGATTGTAGCTCACAATTCCCTGGGTCCAATACCCAGTACCACAAAAATATACAAATGAATAAATAAGCTTTTTTAAAAACTTCCAAATTTCCAAATATTTATGCAAGAATCCTGATCTTGCTTCTTATAGTTCTTTCATGAAACTTAAGTAATTCTCATCCCGAAACTCTTCACCCTCTCTCAAACTTTTTTCCTATTGTCTGGCCCCTTCCTCCAGGTTTCAGTGTAAACACTGAAGCCAGCCTTACCCACACCCTACTCTTCCTTCTGCCACACACCCTTTTGCTACACTGGTGTGTGTCACAGTAGTATCTCCGTGAGGCCACGCACCACTGGGTGATCCAGTCCCCAATCAACACGAAGTAACAACCTGAAATAAACATCTAGGAAATGAATAAATGATAACATGAGCTCTGGGATTTGAAGTGAAATATAAACTTTTGAAATGTCAGTTGCAAAATTAAATAAATAATTACATAAATGCTTTCAAAACTCAACACTGGACTGGAATCTTATTTTTATAGGAGGACAGAAAGCCTAGCTTCAGGATATGAATACTATTGCTAGAGGATAATCATTCCAGTCAGTACTGATTTCTTGATTTTTGAAACATAGAAAACACAGTGATATCATTTCTATCTGGCATCATGGGAATTTATAGGTAGTTCACTCAAATTTTTGATCTGGCAAAGAAGAAGAGATATATATTATTTAAAAAATTCTCCTCAAGCTACATCAGAGAAATTCAACACATTATACTCATGATGAAGACCCTTTTAATATTACAGAGGTTGGAGAGTAATCAAATACAAATTATTCAAAGTGATTTTAATTTGTTATTAATGGGATCCACATATTTGCAAATTATCATCCTTAATAAAGATAAAGTCAGTGACCTTAGGACCAGGGAAAAATGAATTTTGTATTCTTTTCATGGTTTGTTGCTATCTTTACTACTTTTTTAAAATTAGTATTTGTGTCATTTTTACATAATGATTACATTCATTGTGGGGTGTTAGTACATGTACACAACACTTGTTAATTCTTTTTTATTCACTTACCCTACCTTCCCTCCATCTCTTACACTATATGCATGTACACATTTGTAGCCCCTAATGATTACATTATTCATAGGGATTTGGTACATGGCATCCCCATTTTTTGTTTCATGTCCATCCCCTCCCTCACCCATCCCTGTACCTCTTGATTCCCTTCCTTTATGCTAAATATCTGTTGTTTTATTTCCTATTATATGTCATTTATTTTGCTTTTTATTTGCGTTTGGGCTTTCACATTACAAAAGAAATCTTGATATTCAAGCTTGTGTGTTTGATTTATTTCACTTAATGTTATGTTCTCATGGTGCTTCAATTTTCCTAAAAATGATTCAAATTTATCTGTCTTTCTGGAAGAGTAGTTCTCCTTTATGTGTTAACATTACATTTTCTTTATCAATTCATCTATTGATGAAAAATAGGCTGCTTCCAGGATTTAGCTACTGTGAATTGTGCTTCTATAAACATGGTTATGCATATACCGTGGTAATATGATGTTTAAACTCTTTCAAGAAGATACGTACATGGGGAAGAGTTGGGTTGAATAAAATTTCTAGCCTTAGTCTTTTGAGGGATCTCTACAATGATTTCCATAGTGGTTGTACTGGATTACACTGCCACCAACAATGGAGAAGGATTCCTTTTCCCTGCAGCTTCACCAGCACTTGTTGTTATTTCATATGTTCATGATAGTCATTCTTTCTGGAATGAGATGGATTCACAGTGTTGTTTTAGTTTGAATTTCTCAAATGGCAAGCGATGCTGAACATTTTCTCATGTATTTATTGGTCAATTTTACTTCTGAGAAGTATCTTCATTTTAGTTGCCCATTTTCATTTGGGTCTTTTAATTTGGGGGATCTAATTTTTTTAGTACTTTAAACATGACAGATATTAGTTCTTTGACTGGGTAGTAGCTGGTAAAATTTTTCCCATGTGTAAGATTCTCCTTTTCTTCTGTTGGTCATTTTCTTTGCTATGGAGAAGCTTTTAAATTTGATAAAATCATATTTGTTGATTCTTGGTATTATTTCTTGTGAAACTCAGGCTCTGTTCAGAAAGTCCTGGCCTACACTTATGTCTTTAACAGTTTTACCTATTTTGCCTTCCAGCTAATTAAGTGTTTCTAGTTTAATATTTAGATCTTTGATACATTTTGATTTTAGCTCACTAAGAGACATGGGTCTAGGTTCAGTCTTCAGCATGTGGACAGCCAATTTTTGCAGCAACCTTTCCTTGATGTTTTGGTGCAAGAGTCCAATTTCTGACTTTTGATAAGGAAGATGAGGCTTTCTCACACACAGTCTCCACCCCTGCCACACACAGACTATCTTCCAGATGCTCATTAGGCTTTGAAGATTCACATCACCACTTTCACTTCTTTCTTCTTTTAAATGAGTCACACAGCCCAGCACACACAGAAGGAAGAGCCTTAACCTCCACCTCTTGAAGGGAATAATTTCAAAGACTTTGTCTTGAAGCTACCACACACTGTTTAAGAGATCTCAGCCAGTTTCCAGTAGAACCTTGGGGACTCATAATTTGTGAACATTGTAAACATCTTCCTCTCTAAAGCATGGCATCTGCAGCTAATCTTGTCATGGAAGGGCTGGTTTCATCATCATTTTGGTAGGGCAATTTCTTTCACCCATTATCTTAGGGATTTCTTTCTCCTCTGTCCACCTGGAGTCCTTGTATCCTTGATCCCATTATTTCCCCTTTGTGGCATATTCTTTTTTGTGGATGGATACATACTCTAGAAGCTTCTACATGAAGAATGTACAGGAGGTATAGCCCGTGAAAGTACAATCAGCCAACTTCCAGTTATCTTTCAGATATCCAGTGCCATTTGATTCATCTTTGGTCTGTTTGTCAGATAAACTATGGGATTTTCTCCCTAAATTTCCTGTTCCAAAATTGTACCTTGATGCATCTCAGGGTGGGTCTGTATCCTCCCCCTGTGCTGATCACCTAATGGAACACTGCAGTCTAGAAATCCAATTTTTCCACTTGGAGAAAACTTACAGAATCATTTCTTTAACAATTCATTATCCTCCTATTCCCTTTATTTTCTGTCCAGCAGTGACCACAATCTCAACACTGTACATTAAAAGAGTACGTACCTGAAAGAAGTTACTCACGATAAGTATATATTGTAGAACAATATATGTATTATCTATACATATATCTGTACATTTATATATATACATATATATGAAATCTCCAGACCGCATTAATTTCAGATACAGAAGGAAGCAGATGTCTGTGTCCTAAGGTGACTACTTCAGGTTGGGAAAAAATGGGAAGTGATGCGTAGTGGGCAGTGGGGTTCTTTGGTGTTACTGAGCCACAGTGAATAAGGAAAACAGACAAACAAAC
>NW_004955526.1:846124-851264 GCF_000276665.1 Chinchilla lanigera | reverse complement strand
TGAAGTCTCAGAGCTCCTGGGTACCAGGGAATGAAGGTTCCGAGGGGTGACTGGTCCAGTTTTGCCTAGGACACTCCAGAATGCTCTTCACTGAGGAGCTTTAAAAATCAGCACATTTATTTTTCGGTACTGTGGATTGAATCGGGAACTTCTCACTGAGCTACATCACCAGCCCACTTAATTTTTGCTTTTAATTTTGTCACAGAATTTCACTAAATCGCTAAGTAACCCAGCATGGGCTTAAACCTATAATTCTCCTGCCTCAGCCTCCCAGAGTACTGGGATCACAGAAAGGAGCTTCAGCCAGCTTCCCTAAGCAGTTTGGGGAAAAAAAACTCCAAAAGCTCCTGCTCTGCCTGGGTATCTACTTTTAGGACTTGGGTCAATTTGGTATCCCAGGTGAAGGGTGTGGACTGGCCCAGAGGGGTGGTTCTCCCTGAGAGATCAGCAAATCTCTGCACTTGTGCCAGGTGAGTGACCATTCCAGGGCTGCATGCCTGGGTGGTGAGCACAGGCTTTGCACTGACCTCCTTCCCATACTGGCCCCGATATACAGAAAGCCCACATGCTTTCCCACCTTTCAGTGAGGTGAGCTGCACAGTGAACAGGACAAGCCCATCCCAGTGAAACCTGTCCTGCTCCATCCCCAAAAAGCCTACACAAGGGACAGGAGCTTCCCACAGCCCCATGCATGAGCCTATGTTCACGAAAGCTGCCAGGACCCATCCCAGTATCCACACATGGCCCACAGCTCATGACCTGCACCAGGCTGCCACAGGCTCCCTCCATGACTGTGCACACTTGCATCCTGCCCACATGCTGCTGGGTGCTCACACTGTACCACTACCCTCTGTGCTTGATTTTTTTTTCCTTTGGTCTTTTTGAGACAGGGTCTCGCTGTGCAGTTCAGCCTGTCCTTGAGCTCACTTTGTAGCCCAGGCTGGCCTCAAACTCACAATGATTCTCCTGTCTCAGCCTCCCGAGTGCTGGGATTACAGTGTGCACCACCAGGCCCTGCTTACCCCTCTGTGCTTGATAAAGAAAGGATTACCCAGACACAGCCCAGCCTAATGATGGCAAAGCCTAGGGGTGGGGACTGCTGCTCCATAGAAGTGACTTTGAAAACAATCTATGCTTAATGCATTCCTCCATAATGCACTGGGTAGGGCCTAATTTCCATTCTACACATTTAGTGTACCAACTTCACAGTAAATGTGATCATGTACTTCAAACATGTGCAATAAAAAAGCACAATAAGCTATGAAAAAATTTTAAAGGGAAGTGATGTTCTGACACATGGAAAGAAATGCAACAGCAAAGTGCAGCAAAACCTGCACAGACCTGAGACCCTCTACTCGGCAGGCCAGGGTCATTCAGGCAGATGCAGCCCAATGTCAAAGCTGCAGTGTGGCCTAGAAGCATGCAGGTGCCTCTCCCCACTCCACAGCCTCTCAGGACAGCTGTCCACCCCTTTGCTGATGGCAGATGATGCCCTATCCCACAACACTGGCCTTCTCAGCCTCACAGACACCTGGTCTTGGGCTCTACCTCTGTGACTCTGGAACCAGTGTGCAGGCCAGGTGAGAATTCATGGGCAGCCTAGCAACTACCTGGCTTTCATCCCAAGCAAAGGAAGACAGATCCAGGAGGGAACTCCTCGCCTGAGAGCCAGGAGATGGGACAGAGCACATCCCATGTGTGCACTGTACACAGATGGGCCCTGGCCCCTCCACTGTTGAACTAGTGTCCAGACCCTGAGGCACGCAGGCACATGCCACCAGCTGCCCTGACGATCACCTGCAGATTTTATAACAGCTCCAGACAATGCCTGGCACAAAAGAGGAGCTGGTCTTGGTACTGGTACTTCACTGTATCGGTCCACTGTGCAACCTTGTGTCAAAAGACCCAATTAGACTGGTGCACCCTTACTTCCCTCTTTGCCCAGCTGCACATTCCAGCACACACATTCAGCGCTCATTAGCCAGGTCCAATTTTGCCTGTCCCCCATGAGCCAATTACATATGTCCAGTGCCCTCCTGGCTCCTGCCAGACCAGAGGATCCGCACTTATCACCCCACCATTCACGTGAGCCTGACTCACAGAGGGACCCAGAGCTTGGGCCAGGACCTGGGTTACTCTACAGTCAGGGGTCTGTAGCTTGACCTCAAGCCCTCAGTTCTGACCACCAAGTCCCTTTAAAACACCTGGTGCTGGGAGCTTCTTGAGATTACTATAAGCAAAGAACAGGGGCTCCTGGTGGCCTCAACCTCAGGCCCTGGACCAAGGACAATAGCATTTTGCTTCTAGCTTGGTCTGGAAGACAACAGGCCAGCCTTCCCTGGAGTACTGGCTTCTCCCTGGGCCATCAAGAGACTAGGGAGTAGACAGGAGCCCCCAGCTTAGCCAGGTGCAGCACAAGGTTAGCTGTGAGCAGTGGGAAGGAGAAGGCAAGACATGAGGAGAGACAGGAGGAGGAGGAGAGATGGATGGACGCAGAAGGGAAAGAAGGAAAGAAGAAAAGTGAAAAAAGAACTTCACTGGTCTGACTCCTGATTTTTCCAGCCACCATACCTGCTGGGTGACAGTAGAGACCAGAACATGCAGCATCTCCTCCTCTAGGGATCCCATCCCAGGGCCTGGAGTTTTGGGGAGACAAGGAAGGGGCTGGGAAGGGGAGGGAGAGAAAAGGGGGGCAGAAAAGGGAAGCAGAGTACAGGAGTATGTCCTGGGAAGGTGGCTGTGGGACACAGTCTGTGTCCCTGCCAGGGACACCCAGGGCCCACTGCCACCCACCCCAGCCCTGCAACAGCAGTAGGGATCTTCCTTGATCATCACAACAGGGTCACACTGACACCCACACAGACTTTGGAGCCCCAACACATTAGAGGAGCCCACGCCCCTGTGGGCTCTACACCTCTGCTCCTGCCCTTGTGCCCCCCACCCCTCACGGTGCTCAGCTGCAACAGAGAACCACATGTCGACAACAACTGAGTCCATGGGAGCCGCCTTCTGCAGGGGCTGCACTGGCCTGGGTTCTTCCTCATTGCCCCTCACCGATCACGGTGGCAGAAGGTAAAACCCACACCGGCAGGCTCAGGGAACAAGCCTCATTCCTGCTTTTCAAGTGAAAGCTTTCAGTTTTTGTCCACTTAGTATAACGTTCGGAGTTGGTCTGTCATAGATGGCTTTTATCAGTGAGGTAAAGACCATTCTTATTTTCTGTAGGGTTTTTATCATGGATGAGTGTTTATGTTGCTGTTTTGTTATTGTTTTATAATTTTATTCTCTTTAAAATAAAAAAAAATTCTTATCACAATCAGTTCTCAGCTAAGTGAAAATTCCCTCCACAAGGAGAAATCACTCTGTACCTTCTGAAGAGGGAAAATTAAAGTCTGACCACACAGGTGTTGGTGAAGAAGTGTAGCAATGAGAACCCTTCAAACTTACCAGTAGTACAAACACTTCAGAAAGCATTTTTCCCATTTATTTAAGAGTTAGCACTCAAGTATCTCACGATTCTGCCTACTCAATCCTCTGTGTGCTCATACAGAGACCTTTACAAGATCACATGCATCAGCTTTATCTCCAGTAACTGAAAACTGAAAGCAAACATCAGTGAACAGCTGAAGGAATAAACGAACTGTAATGTCGCAGGCTATGGGATGTACACAGCACACCATGGGAACAGATTATGGATTGATCTCAGAATAATTATGTTTGGTGAAAGAAGTCAGAGAAGCCACCCAGTATAGTGTCCTTGTATACGTTGTTAAAAGTGACAACACGTGTGTGAGCCAGAAGTCCGGTCAGTCTTTGCCTGTGCATGTGGTGGGCTGGAAGGGAAACATTCCAGGCCATAGTAAGAAGATGAAGAACCTTTTTATTTTTAAATTTTTTCTTTTTACTAGTATTTTTGTCATATATATTGATCACATTCATCATAGAGAATTTATACCTGTACATAACATATTCAATTCTTTTTTCCCCATTCTCCTCCACTCCTTTTGGCCCTTCTTCGCTTCCCCTTCCCTTCCCTTCCCCACAAGCTTCATTTCCATCTTTCTTTCTTTTTCTCTCTTTTCCCTTCCCTGCCTTCACCCCCCACTCCCGCGCTCCACTTCCCATTTGAACACGTTCTTCCTGCTTCCCAGTATCTGTGCCCCATCATGCTCCTCATTACTCTTGGGCTTCTCACACAAGAGAAATAACGTGATATTTAAACCTGTGGGTCCGATTTATCTCACTTAAGATTATGGTCTCAGGCCTAATCTTCGTGGGGATGTAGCTCAGCAGCACAGCACCTGCCTGGCAAGCGTGAGACCCTGAGTTCAATTCCTGGCACAAACAAAAAGAGATTATGGTCTCAAGGTGCATTCATTTTCCCACAGATAATTTGAATTTATCCTTCTTTATGGCAGAGTAGTAGTCTGTTGTTATGAATACCACATTATCTTTATCCATTCCTCTTTTGATGAGCATATGCGTTGTTTCCAAGATTTAGCTATTATAAATTGTGCTGCTATAAATGTAGATATGCATGTATCACTGTGGTATGATGCTTTTAATTTTTTCAGGAAGATACTTAGATAGGGAACAGATGTGTTGAATGTAATTTTTAATTTTAGTTTTTTGAGGAACCCCCATACTGACCTTCACAGTGGTTGTACCAGTTTACACTCCCTCCAGCAATGGAGAAAGATTCTTTTTTCCCCACAGCCTCATCATCATTTGTTATTGGATGATTTTTGATGATAAACCATTCTTTCTGGAGTGAGAATCCTAGTGCTGTTTTAACTTCCATCTCTTGAATGACCAGTGATACCGAGCATTTTCTTCATACATTTATTTGCTGTTTGTAATTCTTCATCTGAGAAGTGCTATTCATTTCAGATGCCCATTTGGGGTCTTCAAATTTGAAGAGTCTGATTTTTTTGAGTTTTGATATATTCTAGATGTTAATCATTTTTCTGAGAAGTAGTTGGTAAAAAATGTTTCCCATTCTGAGGGTTATATCTTCACTGTTTTGGTGTTTTCTTTTGTTGTGGAGAAGCTTTTTCATTTGATATGATCGCAGTTGTTGATTCCTTGTAATATTTTCTGTGCAATCAGACTTAAATTTAAAGTCTTTGCCTACATTTAT
>NW_004955526.1:828420-844603 GCF_000276665.1 Chinchilla lanigera | reverse complement strand
TTACATCTTCAATTATATTGACTGACATTGAATTATTCAGAATTGTTATATCTCCTTGGTTCAGCTTTGTTTGTCCATGTGTGCTTAAGAACTATCTATTTCTTCTGAATTCTCCATTTTATTAGGGCACAAGTTTTCAAGGTCTTCAATGATCTTCTGGATTTCAGCAGAATCTGTTGTGACTTCAGTTTTCATTCTAATTGCATTGATTTGGGCCTTTTCTTTCCTTCTTAAAATTTTTTTGGTAATACTAGAGTTTTGGTAAGGCTAGAGTTTTGTTTATTTTGTTTATTCTTTCAAAGAACAAACTTTTCAGTTCATTTTAATTTTTTGTATTTTTCAGTCTCAATTTCATTAATTTCCACTGTGATATTTCTTTTTTCTTAAATGCTCCACAATTAATTTCAAATGTATGTGCCACAAATCTCCATAATTACAATTCCTGTCCACCTTAGCCTGAAAGCCAAAAGCAAAAGAAGGATGTACCACATCTAAAACTTGTCATCATTCAGGATTGCTCATCCAATACTTTTAGAAATTAGAGGTAAATTTATTAATATTGTCATTTTTACACCAAAAAAATTCCTAAATTCTTTACTAGGATATTTAAGAGCAACAATAATAATACCCATTTCAAAAGTGAAGAGAAAAGATTTTGAAAGTTTTTGCCACAATAAAATGATAAATGTTTGAGAACCTAAGGTTTTAACCTGATTTAAACATCGTACAATACATACATGCACTGAAACGTAGCATGTTACCATATCAGTATGTTTAACTCTTATGTTTTATATCTGTTAAAATTAAATTTTTAAAAGACATTTCAATTAAATTAAATGCTCAAAATGCAAAAGTTTTTCTATACCAAGAATGCAACTAATGTTTCTAATTCTTTTGTGAACCAAATTTTTTAAAAAAACTATCTAGGAGTACTTAGGAAAAAATTATAAAGAGACGCCAGGCGTGGTGGTGCACACCTGTAATCCCAGCACTTGGGAGGCTGAGGTAGGAGGATCATTGCAAGATTGAGACCAGCCTGGGCTACAAAGTGAGCTCAAGCCTAGCTTGAACTGCACAGCGAGACCCTGTCTCAAAAGGCCAAAAAAAAAAATTATAAAGAGAAAATCCTATCCTTGCATATATTTTCAAAAATATAAGTAATCCAAAATAATTAATGTGTTGGGATGGTGATGCAGAAATTGAAGTCATATCAGATAGTGTTGCTTTGTCTTATATTTATCTATGTCTACACCATTCTTTGTGTTTATTAATACTGGGTAATAAAGATGAGAGTCATTGACATGGAACAGTAGGAAGCATTTGCAGCTTCTACACAGAAAAATTCCAGAAGCCATTCAGAAAGCAGTACCCAAAGTCATAAAATATTGTTTCTAAGGAAGAGCTTATTCAAATAAAGTGTGTATTTTTATTAATTTTAATTTTTGAAGTTAGTGACAAATGTCTCATTGACAGACAAGAGTTAAATATTTAGTACATACAGAAATACTTTTGACTGCATGAATTGGTCAATTCCTAGGTTGGCAATGTCCAACTGCTTACTTCCTGCAGTAGAGAGAGATACTAGGGATTTGTTGGCTTTCTGAAAGCACCTACCCCATGCTCTATCAAATACTCCTTACCCTGGACTTAGTGAGAAAGTCCTGAGGGAAAATATGGAAGAGAATTCTGATCAGGAATTTTTTTAGGTGCCCTGTGCCATGGAAATGCCTCAATAGTTTTGAAGGAAATTTTTGCAAGATATATAAGTTGCAGTTGGAAGTTATCTTTCAGGGCTTGAAAAAGTTTATTCCAAGCTTTCCTGGTCCCTAAGGTTTGTGTTGAGAAGTCAGCTGTAATTCTAATGCATTTACCTTTATAGATGATTGCTATTCTCTAACAGCTTTTATGATTTTGTTCCTGTGTTAGACTTTTGGTATTCTGCCTTTAATATTACACGGAGAGGTTCTGTTTTGATCATGACTATTTGGGGTTTCACATGCCTCATTTATCTGTATGTTTATTTCTTCCCCTATATTCAGAACATTTTCTGCTCTCATATCTGCAAACAGGTTTTTTATGCCATTTGTGCTATCTTATGATTTTTCACTTATTCCAATTAATCTTAGTCTTCTTTGTACCCTCTAGCAAGGTTGGATCTATTTTTCATGTTCTCTTGTTGGTTTAAGGTGTCTTTGAGTAGTTAGCTTGTAAAGGCATCTCTGTCTTCTAATTCTGAAATTCTGTCTTCACATTTTGCTTTGGCTGCCCAAACTTTCAATATAGTTTGAATCTCCAGAATTTCTAATTAAAACCTTTTCGTGGACTCTAATTCTTTGTAAAAATGGGTCATTCATATTTTGTATCATTTTGCTTAGTTCAGTTAGCTTTTTATTAATGTCTTCTGAAAGTTCCCTCATTATTTTTTATTAGTGCCATTATCTGTCCAGTTATATCTGCTGCAGTCCTGCCAAGCACATTTTTTATCTACTTTTTTAACTTCCTCTGTTATCCTTTCTAATGTTTTGGGTGTGTTCTTTTTGTCATTCTCCTCCTTCATACCCCCTGGGTTAGCTTTGGGGGAGATGGGAGTTTTGTGACACATTTTATTGCTTTATCTTGTCATGTTTCCAATGGGTTTGTTTGTTTGGTTGCTTGGTTGCTTGGTTGATTGGTTGGTTAGTTGGTTGTTTTTCTTTCACACTGCTTGTGCCCACTTATAGTGGAAAGACTTTGTTGCTAGGACAGAAATCTCTTCAGTCTGCTTTTCAGTGTTGTACTTTGGGCATGGCTAGCTGTAGTCCTTTGCCTATGCCCCAAGATTCAACTACCTCTGTTAATTTGGGAGTGAAGGATGCAATGCAACTGGCTGAGCACCCAGTTCTCTGGGTGTGGATAGAGCCCATTATTTTTGATGTTACAAAAGTAATCTGGGTGTTAGAATACAGAAAAAAAATTAATACTAATAATTTTGTGACCCTGGCAAATTCACTACAGTAGTATCATCCAAGACAGAAAGGATATTGATATATCATAAGAACCAATAATCTACCACCCTTAACCATATAAAAAACCCTACAATATAGTATAAACACTAAGATAACCCATATATTGATATACAGCTAATACATATTAAGTTTAATAGTTATATCTCCACTAATAGTAAAAAAGAATTCAACCAAAATTATATAGGGTTAACTCTCTAAAGACAAATAAAATTTAATAGTTGTACTATTAAAGATATAGGGGTTTGAGAATAAGAGAATGCAGGAAGAAAAATTTGAAAACGTAAAACTGGAGGAGATGAGAAGGAGAAAAGAGAAGTGAGACAAAGGAAAATTCCCCAAATTCCAATAAACCAGCAAAGAACAAAAGGAAAGGGAAAAAAAGAGTCCAAAACAATACTTTCCTGGATTCCTTATATAGGGTCGTACCATGCAGTCCAGGGTGGATTTGAAGTCATTATGTAGTTCAGGGTGGCCTCAAACTCATGGTTATCCTCCTCCCTCAGCCTCCTCAGGGTCCCTGTGTTTTCAAATGAATGGTTTCTTTCTGGGATCTGCAACTGGGAGTCTAGCAATTCTCAGTTATCTCTACCTATCTTTAAGGCCCATGATTTTGAAAAGCCCACCCCCCCATTCCAGAGGTCCCTCTGCTTACATAGGCTGTGGCAACATCCAAGCTGAGATGTGTCCACACTCACTCTGGTACCTAAGGAAGGCAATCAAACCTAAGATCTGAGCTGGAGGCAGACAATAGGGCAGGGGATAAAATACACATTGCCAAAATTTTCAAATACAAAGCAACTGAAGCCAGGCCTGACCTCCGACTATGGGGAAAAGGAGTTGTTTTTCCCAGTCTGAGCTCAAATTCCTCAAGGGGGTTTCTTTCCAATCCACTCCCTGTCTTCAGCTGTCTACAATGGCTGCCTATCACATATCACTGTGGCAGGTGAACCCTGAAGTGAATCCATCCTGCAGTTCTTCTGAATCCCAAATTCAAACACTCAGTCCTTTCCTGGAATGGTACCCAGTCCTACACTTTCTCCAGGGATATGGTAGCCACCTGAACTGGGATCACTCTCCAGCTGCTGCCTGTGGAAGGACTCCCATGCGAATCAAACCCCACACTATCCCTACATGACAAGCACTGGCACAGTTCACCACTGTTTCTCCCAGGAGTACCCAAAGCTCACCTTGTTTTGACTGATTCAAGCAAAAAAGGAAATCCAGACTGTTTTGATATGTGACCTTTATTATTAAAATAAGCCTATTCTAATTCCAATGGCATGTACACTGCAGTGGGCTGTTTGTATCATTAAAACATCCGCCATCACTGCCCTAAGTGACAATACTTGTGCCATTCTTATTGTGAATTTCTATGAGTTCACACTACTTAAACATTTTAGTAGTTCAAATATATAAGGCTAACTACAAAGCACAATAGAATTATCCAACTCAGTAGCATGACTGAATTGAAAGGAAAAGATTAGGGATCCTGAGTTTACATCTTTACTCTCATTTATGCACTTTGTCCTAGGGGAAAATGTTTCATCTGTTTAACTGGTTAATATACCAGAACATGTCCAAGAATTAGGACATGTTGCAGAGATCTAATGTAAGGATGCACGAGGAGCAGAATAAAAGTTTGTTGGATATTTAAAGAGTTTATCTATTTCTGCACATTAATTCCTATATGGATCAAATGCAGGTCACTTGACTGGCCACGTTCACACCCAGAGTAACTAATTCAGGGAGTGAGATCCATGTGATCTAGGTAGGGTCTGATATCTCAGTCATACCTACTAGGCTAGAATGCATTTATATGTAGTTGGTGACAAGTACAGAACCCTAGCTTTCCCCTAGGGCAAGGTGGCAAGTTCTTATTTTAGTGGCAAGGTCTTATTTTACACTGGTTCAAATGATAGAAACAGAGTTGTCTGCTACTAAATAGAAATTAACTGGGAGATTTTTATCATAAATCACTTTGAAAGCATTCTGTCTCAACTCTACTACACCAGTAACATATTAATCAGAACATATAAAATAATTATGAAAATGAAAATACCCCCAAATTAGATTTTTAAAAGACAGAGTCTCCAGAAACTAACTTTGGAATATAGCATAAAGATAACCTTTTAAAAAATGAAATAAAATTAGAAGCTGTATTGGAAAGATACAAAGATGCCTTTCGGTTTAGTGAAAAACATCCATATAATAAGTAGTTCAAATAAGGGAACTGGGATAAGGGAAAAGAGAAAAGACAGAAGGGGAAAATTATGTATATATGTATACACAGGATAGCTAACATAGTTGTACCACTGACTTCTATCACTTTACTGAAAGAAATAGCTAATGATTAATTATTTGATGAATCCTGCACATTTATATTTGCTTTCCTGAGTAACCTCTTTGTAGATATCAATATGTAATACAACAACCATTGTTAATTTCCTATCACCTTGTCTGAAATTTAGTATAGCTTGTATTGTTCTTGTGTTATTTTGTAAATGGATATGTGTTTGTTAATATGTATTCATTCTTTTATTTTTAAAATACAAAAATATGTAGTTCAGAGTTTTGTAGATAAACAAATGGTTGATTGAGCAGATTTTCATTTTTCAGCAGGTCTTCTGGGATCATCTGGGTGTAGATTTATTACTACCGACTGATAATAATCTGTTTCCACACTGAGTAAAACAATGTGACTTCACTGATTGAGCAAAGCATTGAAAATCAAGAACTCCCTGCCCTAATCTTACTCTTCCAGTAATTTGTTATTTGATCTAAGGCAAGAAATTTCATTTCAATTTCCTTATCTAAGAAATAATAATAATTATCTGTATACTCCTACAGGGATATTTTGAGTGTCATTGTTCACAAAGAACAATAGATATTTCTAATGTGCAACGTGTGAATGCTACATTACAACATCAGTATTATAAAATAGCTATGTCAACAAAGAAGAGGCACTTTCAAAGTAACACTTTCCACTCTGCACAATAATGGCCACCTAACACAGTGTTTACAAAATAAGCAGTGAAGAAATAGCTATTAACTGTTTTAGAGAACTACTATATTTGCAAATTCTTCTTTATTTGGTTTATCTTTGGAAGGTTTATTTTGTGCTTTTCATAACTGTTACAAAAACAACCAAATCGACAAACAAATATCAGAGTTGATCCACACTTTTGAACGATTGGATCTAACAGATACCTGCAGTGTTCCACTCAGCAATAGAAGAACTCACATTCTTTTGAGCCAAACACAGAAGTTTCTCCAAAATAGACCACATACTAGCCTATAAAACATGTTTAAATAAATGCAAAAGAATTGTCACTATCCCATGCATATTAGCAGATCATAGTGCAGTGAAACTAGAAATCACTGGTAAGGAAGCCACAGAAATTATGCACACACATGAGGATTAAGTAATACACTCCTGAGTAATCAACAGCACACAGAAGAAATTGGATAGCTCCTAGAATCAAGCAATAATGGCAATACATTGTACTAGCATGTATGAGACAGAGCAACTGCAGTCTTAAGAGGAGCGTTTACAGCTGTGAATGGCCACAGCAGAAAAAAAAGCAAACCCCCAAATTACTCAGTGATGCACCCTAAGATCCTAGAAAAACAAAAACAATACAAACTCAAAGCTATTACCAAGAAAAAAGGAAATTATAAATATCAGAGCAGAAATAAATGAAATTGAGACTGAAAAAACAATACAAAGAATCAATGTATTGAAGAGCTAGTACTTGGGAGAATAAACAAAATAGACAAACCTTCAGCCAATCTTACCACCCAAAAAAGAAACAAAAAGACTCCCATCAACACAGTTAGATGAAAAAGGTGAAATTATAATGGACATAAAAATTAAATCAAAAGACTTCTGAACTAATAAACAGCAAGATAGCAGGATACAAAATCAACACACAAAAATCAGTACTATACTGATACATCAATAATGAACTCACAAAAAAGAAATTTAAAAACATTACCATTCACAATTGCTCCAAGAAAATTTCAGTAATTAGAATTAACCTAATAAAACAGGTGCAAATTTTATAATTAAAACTATAGTACTCTGAAAAAGGAGATCAAATATTACCTCAAAAATTGGGAAAAATATCCCTTGTTCCTAGATAAGCAAAACCAATATTGTCAAAATAGCTGTATTACTAAAACTGATGTATAGATTTCATGCAATAATAATCAAAATACTAGCAGCATCCCTCACAGAACCAGAAAAAATCCTAAAATTTATAATGGAACAGAAGAAAAGCAGAAGGCAAAAGCAGGCAAGAAGTTGTAGGCAAGAAGAACAAAGCAGGAAACATCATGATTATGCATTTCAAGTCATTACAAAGCTACAGTGATAAAAATATCATGGAGCTTGGACACAAACAGATAAGTAGATCAATGAAAAAAAATAGAGGATGTAGAAACACTCCCAGGCACGTTCAACTGTCTAACCTTAGACAAAGAGGTCAAATGCAAACACTGAAGAAAAGATAGCCTTTTTAACAAATAGTGCTGGGAACCTTTTTTTTTTTTTTTTGGTTTTGGTTTTTCTCCAGTACCGGGAACCGAACTCACAACTTTGCACTTGCCAGGCAGGTGCTTTTGCCGCTGGGCTAAATCCCCAGCCCCCAAATAGTGCTGGGAAAATTGGTTATAGAGTATACATGCAGAAAAGCATACATGTAGAAGATTTAGATATTAAAATGGAAGCACTTAATCTGCTGGAAGACAAAATAGACAAAACTCTTAAAGACACAGTCATGGACAAGAAATTTCTGAACAGAATCCTGATTATTTCTTGAAATAATATGAAGAATCAACAAATGGAATTGTATCAAATTAAAATGTTTTTACATAGCAAAGGATATAACCAACAGAGTAAAAGGATAATCTACAGAATGGGAAAAAAATTGCCAGCTATCACTAGGACAGAGGACTCATACTGAGAATGTATAAAGAACTAGAAAAGATAGACACTCCCCATTGAAAGGCCCAATAAAAAATTTGCAACTAAAATGAACAGACGCTTCTCAGAAGAAGAAATACAAATAGCCAATAAATATATGAACAATGTTCAACACCTCTTGGCATTAGATAAATGCAAATTAAAATAACACTGTGGGTCCATCTTACTCCAGAAAGAATGGATGTCATCAAGAAATCCAATAAGTGCTAGTGAGATTGTTGGGGGAAAAAAACCCTAACATATTGTTGGTGGGGATGCAAACTAGTACAAACACTACGGAAATCAGTACAGACATTCCTCAAAAAACTAAAACTAGAAATTCCATTTGACCCAGCTATTCCCTTTCTAGGTATCTTCCTGAAAGAATTAAAAACATCATATTACCATGATACATGTATAGCCATATTTACAGCAGCATAGCTCATAACTGCTATATTTTGGAAGAGACTATATGTCCATCAGCAGTTGAATGGATAAAGAAAATGTGGTATTTATATACAATGGAGTTCTACTCTTCTATAAAGAATAAATTTCAGTCATTGGTAGGTAGAAAAATGGATGCACTTTGAGACCACAATATTAAGTGAAATAAATCTGACACATACTTTTAAAATTGCATGGTTTTTCTTATATGAAAAACTCAAAGTATAAATAATATAAATAAAGAGCAAAATAAAAGATAGATAATAGGAAATAGAGAGATCTTTTGCAAATGGGAATGGAACCAAGAAATGGAGGTGGTACAGGGGAGAGTGGATGGAAAGGGGAAGTAAAGAGAATTAAAATGTGTTATATACATGAGCCAACTCCTCGTGATTAGTGTAATTATTATGTACCCCAAACCTGTCCTAACCAAAGTTAAAAAGACAGTCATGATAGTTCTTCTTATAACGCTGCCTCGGAACTCATGTTGTTAGTTCTACCCCATTAAGTAAATAACAAGTAATTGAGTTACTGTGCTTCATCCCCCGTTAAAACAAAATTCAAGCCATACACTCATTTTAAACCAAATTCTTTTTCTATGGCATAGAAAGTAACTTCCATATGAGTAATTCTGATAGAAAAAAAAGCTTATCTGTTTTAAAATATTAAAGCTTACTAACAAAGACATTTAAGCATTCAGCTAATAGAACCATGTCCTGAGAACTTCCAAGGTTGTTACTATCTAGGAGCTCAGCTGTTACTTTGATGTCTGAGGTAACATAAGCTCTATAGGCAAAACTCAACTCTCTTCTATAGTGGCACAAAAATTGAGTCCGAACCATGTATCTGCTCAAATGCCCATCACATTTTTCAGAATAATCTTGGTCTTATTCTCAGAGACTTAACAGTTCAGCCCCTTATTGAACAAGGCTAACCCCCTTTAATTTCTGGCTCCTCAATTTTATTCAGTAGAGCTCGTTCCTAAATTTTCAGAACAAAGTACCAACTTTGTTGTCTGGTATGTAAACCAGATAAATAAGTCTTTAAGTAACAATCCATAATTGTAACACTTAGTATTTCAACTACTAATTTAATTGAAAGTCATCTGTCACAATTTTACATGAAAAAAATGTCTGTAGCATTTGATACTGCAGAAGAATACTTCAAAAAATAATTTGACTCTTCTATTCCTCTTGGGACTATAACCCCTCATTTGACATTACATTTGCAGTAAATCATCAGAAATTAACATATTTGGATTATATTATTTCAGTAAGATGTAATGTGCTGACAAAAGAGCCAGTGCTCCTACTTTTCAACACAATCTCTATGAAAATAATTCAAATATTTACAAGCATTCATTTAGTTATAATTCTTGACTTTTTTCAGAAGAGTTCAAAAATTTGCATAAATTACAAAATGTCTCAAAATAAAATTAAATTTAAAATAAATTAATAAATGAGGGCTGGGGATATACTTCCACAGAGGAGGGCTTCACTAGCATACACAAGGCCCTGCTTTCAATTCCCACCACCCAAAGAAAGAAACATAAATAAAGAATCTAATAATCTACTGTGAAATAAAATGAATGGTTAAACAAATGAAACAAAAGGTAAAAGAAAGAACATGGACTCTAGGTACAAGACTAGTGTGCTTTACACAGGCCTTTTAAGATGCCCATCTGAAACTGATGAGATTATGAGCCAAATACTTGACTCTGTGCCTATCTAGCAACTAATTACAATGAGAAAACCACACCCTATTACCTGACTCCCTGAAGAAAATATTAACAATTATCACAAAACACATACAACTACTTATTTCTGGCATAAAATGAGAGAAAATTTCTAGTGTAGATCCTCATAAAGAAAACACAGAAAATGTAATGAGCAATATTATTAAAACATTTTAATAGTAAATATACCAACATGCTGCAAAGCACTGGTTGTCATAATGTCCATTACTGTGTACCAATTTCCAATGTGAAATCCAAGAAAAGTATTTGCATGGGAAAATGAAACAACAGTTAATCACATAAAAGACGAAAAGTAATATGTATAAGTTTCACTGCAGCATTTCTATATGATTAAACACCTGTTAAATTGTAGTAAATCTGAAAATTGATTGCAAAAATTGCATAATTATAAAAATTATCAAGCAGAAAGAAAAATATATAAGGTATTAAGTGAAATAAGTAGGATATAAAATTAAGAGCATCATAATCATAAACATGAGGTACATCTGGCAGTTCACATGTGATGGAGTCCTTTCACACTAAAGGAATCCAGCTGAGATTATTCATGGAAGCCATAATTGCATATGGACAAAGATGATTAAATTTACAAACATAACAATAAGCATTCAATTGGCAGATTTGTAGGTGTTTTACTCCATCTGTTTTTTAAGTCACCTACAATAAAGACAGTTGCTTTTAAAATAAGGACATACACGTGTTTCCTGCTCTTTCACAGAAGCAATATAAAATTATCAATGCCTGGACGTTTTGCTCAAAACATTGTCTAGAGTGGTACTTGATATTCTTTATACAAAGAGCTCATGAAACTCATTTTCTCTTTTGATTTAATGATTAAAGTCATCATTCATCTTGTCTTTCATAAGCCAACAAGAACAATGTATTTCCCTTTTTGCCTTATCTGCTAGAGAACTCCTGGCTAACCTGATTCCTAAACTGATCATTACTCCCCCACCTGGCTCAGCAAGATCTATTTCTCTGTTTTGCATTGATTTGCCTTTTTACATGTGGCTGTACTTTATACAGTATTTCTGCATTATAAGCCAACTTAAAACCTTTAATGCATGCATGAAAGAATTGATAAGAAATAAAATGACACTGTACACCTACTATGCACGAGAAAGAATTCTCATGACGTGAACTGTTCAACAGTGGAGTAAACTAGTTCTCTATGATTTTTGCTCATAAGCCAAAACACATCTTTCCTCCTTCATTGATTTATCTTTGGTACTTTGTCACAGCAACAGAAAGATGAATAAGACATGGACACAATCAGTAATATGTCTCATAATACAGAATGGGCAAATATTACGCTGTGTTTTGTGTAGTTCAAAACCAGGCAGTGAGTCTCTGATAATCTCAATCCATACTGTCTCCCTCTATTGTTTCCAATGAGTATTTTTAGGTTGTCATCATAAGGGCGTGGTCACAGCTCTAAAACAAGTAAATTTAGAGCTACTGTAGTATTTAACCATGAGCTGCTGCGGAGGCTGTGCACAAGGTCTAGTCTGGCAAGATATCTCTTAAAGGGAAAGAACAGGCTGAGCATTCCTCTCTGAAATTTCACCCCTTCTAATACCATGACTCCACTCTTGCTCTTACAACTTCTCAGGCTTCTCTCCCTCCATGGGTTCTTTTGACATTGATTCTGACCTGGGACATCACATTGTCTGTCACAATCTACTCTTGATATCACTGCAGACCCTCAGCTTCTACTACTGTAGGTAATGAATGACAGCTGTCCAGCACTCTCTGCAATACCGCCCTCACTCAGTTTCCAGATCTCCAAAGTAATTTCAAATAAAAACTTAATTCACACAAGTGAATTTCCACAAGTTCACTCCCAGCTTGAATTCTTCATCTCAGTGAATGGCATTTCCATCCCAAAATCTAGACATTGAAGTTGGAGATTTGGGGTGACTCCTGATTCTTCTCTCTTCTTAACTGCCTATCTCCAACCTGACATTATGTTCTATCAATCTCCCCTCCTCAGTGCCTCGGGGGTGCTGAGTGGTCCCTCCGTATTTCTTTCCTGGAGGGTGTCGGTGTTGTCATAGGCTGTTTTCTCAGTCCCCAACCTCAATGGTTATTCTTTTTGCATGATTAAACCAGTAGAATTTCTGTACTGTAAATCTGCCCTTGATCCTGTCCTCAAAGCTGAAGGGCTCATCATTGCCTGAAGTTCAGATCCCCACAGCACCCTGTCCTTGAGATTTAACTGCTTATTTGCAGTTCACTGAAAGTACTATTTTGTTTCCTACCTCTGTGAATTTTCATAAACTGTTCACTACAGCTACAATATCTTTATATTTATATACTACATAGTGCTGCATTTTTCAATGCCAGGTCCCCAGGCATCTCTTCCTTTCTTAATTAAGCCTTTTAAGTGAAGAAAGCCTCAGTCCTAAGTATCCCACTGTACACTTCTCCATGATTGAATTAATTCTACAGTATTGCTGATCTATATTTTCACTGTACCTCTACTCTGGACTTTGAGCCATTTGATTTTGGAGGGCATATCTTAATTTCTTTATTACCATAGTACTTCGTACAAAATTGTCTCATCATCATGATGACTAATACTTATTGAGGTTTTATTGTGTGCCAAACATGGAGCCAAGAACATTATCTCAGTGAAATATTCCATCATCCCTGATGTAGGAAATGGAACTAAGCTGGCTTACATAATCTGTTCAAGCTCATTCAGTGTCTCGATCACTTTCCCAGCACTGAGACACAGTACCCTACACCCACAAATTAAAAGAGGAGACATTAACTTTTGGCTCACATCTCAGAAGCCTCAGTCCATGCAAGCATTCTGAAATATAGAAACCACATGGCAGAAGGGCCTAGGTGGAAAGAGCTGCTCACTTCCTGGCAGCTGGGAAGCAGAGAGAGGAAAGAAGAGCCAGGAAGGGAGAGAGACACACCCTGTCATGTCACGTCCCCAGTGGCCTATTTTTCCAAGCAGAACTCACAGTCTAACAGCAAGTCAGCTATACCACCCCATAATCCAATCACAGTCCTAAAGCACCACCTTTGAGGGCATGAGGTCTGGGGAAACAACCAGCTATAAAACCTAACAATCAGCTGTTAAATGACAGAGCTGAAACTGAAATCCAAATAGATGCAGATATTTTGATGTCATAAACTCAGCAACCTGTTGGATCAATGAGGGTTCTCAGCACACGTGTGGAATAGAAAGGTGCACATAAGTAAGACTCAAGCAGAAAGTGGCCCATTAAGTGACCTCTGGCATTTGTTCCACTTATTTTCCCTGTAATCTCAGTTGAAAGTACCTATCCCTATTTCCCTGCTCCCACTCAAACAAAATCTAAGTGGGATAACAGATATCCAAAAGCTGCGGAATAAGACTTCAAACATGCAATACCAATCATATCATGAACTTGCTAAGCCTCAGAAAATGTTGCTGCATATAATTACATAGAAATTGTACAATTTTTTCTTCTTTCCCAGCTTTTATGCTTTTACCACCTCCATATTTTGCTTTGTATAAAACTTTTCTTACAAACATCTGTAAGTATTAATAAGATAGATTTGTAGAGAGAAGGGAATGAAAGAAAGACCCTACCTTGCTGAAACAAACAGGAAGACAGATTCAGTTCCTGTCATGCATAGGCTTTTTTTAACTTTATGGAAAAAAAGTTTTCAAAACAAGATAGCAGGAGAATAACAATAGTTAATAGACTGCATGTTATTATCTTCAAAGTAGTTACTCAGAGTACAAGATATGGGCATAAAAATTTTTCCAAACAATATTAACAAAAACTTTCTTTTCAGTGAACTAACAGGAACTAGTAGCATAATGATATTGTACTTTTTTCCTTTTCCATTCCTCCCTTTGCCCTTTCCCCATCACAGTTTGTCTTTACTTGTGAACTGTTTCTTCCCAATTCCCAATATCTATCGTACATTGTGGATCTTGTTCACTAATTCAGTTTCTCAAAATAGTGAGAATGTGATTTTTACGCATAAGGGTCTGATTTATTTCACTTATGAGCATGGTTTTGAGTTACATCCATTTACCTATAAAAGTCTCCAGCTTGTCCTTCTTTATCGCTGAGTAATACTCCAGTATATTAAGAAAAGCATATCTTTTTTTGATCTATTCCTTGGTTGATGTAATTTGTGTTATTCCCAAGATTTAACTATGACAAATTGTGCTGCTATAAACATGGGCGCACATATATCACTGTGGTATGATGTTTTTCATTCTTCCAGCAATATACCTAGAAGGGCAATAGGTGGGTTGAATGGGATCTCTAGTCCTAGTTTTTAAGAATCTTTATATTGATTTCCACAGTGGTTGCACCAGTCAACACTCCAACCAGTAGTGGAGAAGGGTTCATTTTTATCAACAGCTCCCCCAGTATTTGTTATTGGTGGATTTCTTGATGATAGCCATTCTTTCTGGGGTGAGATGGAATCTCAGTGTTGTTTTAATTTGCATTTCTCAAATAACCAATGATATTGAACTTTTTTATATATATTTATTTGCCATTTGTATTGGTTCACCTGAGAAGTGCATATTCATCTCAGATGGCCATTTTGGGATTGGATATTTGAATTTGTGGGTCTGATTTTTTTAATTCTTCATGTGTTCTAGATGTAAGTTCTATGTCTGAGAGACAACTACTTAAATTTTTTTTCCACTCTGTGGGTTGTCTTTTAACTCTTTTGGTGATTTATTTTCTTGTGCAAATTTTTTTTTAATAAGATGAGATCTTATTTTTTTAATAAGATGAGATCCCAGTTATTGATTCTTGGTAATATTTCCCTTGCAGTCTGGGTTTTGTTCATGAACTCTCTGCCTACATGTATGTCTTGAAGATTTCCAATTATATTCTCCTCCAGTAGAGTTAGTGTTTCTTTTATAATATTTAGATCTTTCATCCATTTTTTACTTTAGTTTAGTTGATGGTGATAGACATGGTTCTAGTTTTAGTCTTCCCATAAGACTTATTAAAGAGGCTGTCTTTCTTTCCAGTGAACATGTTTGGCCCCTTTGTCAAAATAGAGTGGCTGAGTGTGTTTGTAATTGTGTGTGCATCATCTAATCTGTTCCACTGATCCTCAGGTCTGTCTTTTTTTGTTTTTTGTTTTTTGTTTTTGCCAATACAGTCCTGATTTTATCACAGAAGCTTGGTAGTATAATTTCAAGTCAGGGATTGTGATGCCCCTTAATGTGCCTTTGTTGGCCAAAATTGACTTTCCTATTCTAAGTCTCTTCTGGTCCCAAATGAATTTTTGGATTATTTTCTCTAGTTTTGTGAGGTATGCTAATGGTATTTTCACTGGACTGCATTAAATCTGTCTAACAATTTTGGGAGTATGGTCATTTTCACTATGTTGGGTCTTCTTATCCATGAGTAAGGAATATCTTTCCATTTTCTGATATCCTCTTCAATCTCCTTTTTCAGAGTACTATAATTTTCAATGTATGGATCTTTCACTTCTCGTGTTACACTGATTCCTACGTATTTCAATTTTTGGATGCTAATTTCTCTCTCAGTCCATTTGTTCTTTGTTCACAGGAATGCTATTGATTTTTGAGTGTTGATTTTGTATCCAGCTACACTACTGAATTTGGTTATTAAATCTATAAGCTTTTTGGTGGAGTTTTTGGGCTCGTCTATGTAGAGTATCATGTCATCTGCAAATAATGGTAATTTAACTTGTTTCTTTCTTATCTTTATTCCTTTTCTTTCTTACTCTTGTCTAATTGCTCTGGCTAATGTTTCCAGAAGTGTATTGAATAGGAGTGATGGTACTGGACACCCACCCATTTGATTCATTGGTTCTTTGTATTGTTTTCTTATCCTATTTTTTTTATTTTAAAAATAAAAGAAGGGAAACATTAACAGACAGACAGCCTTTTACAAAATAGCCAAAGAACAATACAAACAATACAGAGTTACAAACAAAGTGGTAGGAAAGTAACAATGCTTGTTGTGTTACATATTGATATCTTCAAAGTGGTTTCTCATGAAAACAAAT
>NW_004955526.1:793872-826950 GCF_000276665.1 Chinchilla lanigera | reverse complement strand
TCCAGATGAATTTAAGGCATGTTTTCTCGAGATCTGTGAAGTATGCTAATGTTTTCTTATTCTAAATTGCATTGATTTCTCCTCTTATCTTTATAATTTCCTCCCTCATACTAGCTTTGGGTTTCATTTGTTCATCTTTTTCTAGAATTTGGAGTTGAATATTGGGTTGTTTATTTGCGCTCATTCTGTTTTCCTGATGTGAGAATTCATCACTATAAATTTCTCCCATAGGACCACTTTCATTGCACTGCATAAGTTTCAGTACATTGTTTCAACATTATCATTCAATTGCACATACTGTTTAATTTCTTTTTAAATTTCCTCTGTAAACCATTAGGTGTTTAGGAAGGTGTTTTTTAATTTCCATGTGTTTATGTAGTTTTTGTTGTTTCTTTTTCTGTTTATTTCCAATTTCATTGCATTATGATCAGATAATAAGCATGGGATATTTTCAATTTTTCTGCATTTACTTAAGCATGTTTTATGGGCTAATATGTGGCCTATTTTGGAAAATGTCCCACATGCAGCTGAGAAGAATGTATATTCTGGTATTGTGGGGCAGAATACTCCATAGGCCTCTATTAAGTCCATTTTCTTTGGAGGTTTGGTTTAATTCTGATTTTTTTGTTGATTTTTGGCCTACTGATCTATTTTTTGTGAGAGTGGAGTTTAAGGTCCCTGTTACAATTTTGTTACTGCTTAGTTGATTTTTCAAGTCTGTTAATATTTGTTTTATCTACATAAGGGCACCAATATTTGGTGCAGATATATTTATGATTGTTGTCTCTTCTTCTTGGAGTTTTCCCTTAAGAAGGGTGTAGTGAGCTTCTTTGTCTATTTTGATCAGTTTTGGCTTGAAGTTCATAATATCTATAAATACAGTAGTGACCCCTGCTTTTTTCTAGGTTACTGTGCTGTGGAATATTGTTTTCCATTCTTTGACTTTCAGTGCATGAATTTCTTTTTAAATTAAATGTGTTTCTTGAATGCAGCATATTGTTGGAACTTTCTTCTTGATCCATTCTGCTAGTCTACTTCTTTTGATTGGGGAGTTGACACCATTTATACTGATGGTTATAACTGACATGTAACTGGCTTATCTTTTTCATGTTATTTTCCTGTTGTGAATGCCCTGTCTTTCCTCTGTGTTTAATTGTTTGCCCTGCATGGTGGTTTCTTTCTATTGGTGTTCATCTATTTGTGGTCTTGTTATCTCCTTCTAATATGTCCTTAACAGCATTCTGTAGAGTTGGTTTGGTTTTCATAAATTTCTTCAGTTGTTCTTTGTCATGGAAGTATCCTATTTCTCCATCAATTCTGTAAGATAGTTTTGCAGTATACATAAATCTGAGTTGTTTATTCTCTTGTAGGGCTGGAAATACCTCACTCCAAGCCCTCCTTGATTTGAGGGTTTGTGTTAAGCAATCTTCTGTGATTCTGATGGGCTTTCCTTTATGGGTGATTTGTTTCTTTTCTCTAGCCACTTTTAATGTTCTGTTCTTGTGCCAAATTTCTGGAATCTTTGTGTTTTTGAGACCGAGTCTTGATATGCAGCTCAGGCTGATCTTGAGCTCACTGAAACTTGCAGTGATCCTCCTACCTCCATCTCCTGAGTGCTGGGATTATAAGCATGCACCACCAGTCCTGGCATTTGAATTTCTGCAATCTTGACTATTATATGCCTTGGTGTAGATTTATTTTGATCATGGCTATTTGGAGTTCCATATGCTTCATTTACTTATATGTCAAATTCTTTATCCATGTTTGGGAAGTTTTCTGCCATTATTTTTGTGATGAAATTTTTTTATGGCTTCTGCACTGTCTCCAGCTTTCTCACTTATTGCAATCAATCTTATGTTGTTCTTTTTTGCTTTATCTTGTAACTGTTAGATGGATTTTTCCTGGTCTTTTGCTATTTTTAGTATATCTTTCTTTTCAGTGGCCAGTAGCTATAATCCTGTCTTCTAGATCTGATATTCTATCCTCACATTCATTCAATCTACTGTGTATACTTTCAATGGAGTTTTTAACCTCCTGGATTTCTGTTTGGATCTGTTTAGTGAATTCCATTTCTTTCCTATGTTTGATATTTCTGGTTTCCATTGTTTTCCTGAGCTCTTGTTTTTAATATGTGTCTGCTTTAATGTGTTTCATTTTGATTGTCATTTCTTTCTGCACCTGAGGTATTATTTTTTCTATAGTCTCTTCCATTTGTTTTTTCAGTTCTGCTGCTATCATTGCCGATTGTTACAGTAGCTGGCTTCTGATTTCCTCTATCTCATTATGCTCTGGGTTTATTCTGTCATTGGGCTCTGGGCTAGGAGCATGGGGTTGCATTTTGCATCTGTGTCTTGTCATTTTCTAGTTTCTATTTTATTTTCTGTGTTGATGCTTGTAGATTTTTTATGGTAGATAGTTTTATCCCTGGTATTCAGGGTTCCCTAGGAAAAATCTGTTCCTCAAGAATGTCTTCTAGATGTAGGTGGTTCTTGGTCTTTGTGTCTATCCCAAGAACCCACCTTCCCAATACATTAAGGATGAGAAGTTGCTATGTATTTGGCTGAGGACTTAGTCTTTTTGTACTGGACTACAGTGAGAGTTAAGACCCCATACAATCGCAGAGTTGTCCTACAGGGGAGAGAAACTGATTATAACAGGTATGATATCCTAGATAATGTAGTACAGTTAGCAATAACCATAGTCTCAAGCACATCCTGGCTACTGACAAGCTGTGGTAACTGTAAGCCTGATACCTTTAACCACAGGAGAAAATCTACAGTTATATAACAAAATCCAACTTGTATGCAATGATTTTCCCCTTAGTGGTGTAATTTTACCCTGTGGCTGTGGGGGCATTTAAGAGGGATAGATGGGATGATAGAGAGATGATTAAGGTCAAATATAAGGAGCAAGGCTGGAGGGCAAAGAATGATCAGTCAAGTTTTGGGAAACTGTAAGACAAAAGAGGGAAAGAATGGAAGAGAAAGCCAAGGAGTATTGAAGTGAACCAGAAAAGGAAGAAACAACATTTACTCACATGAAAGTATCACAAAATCAAGCAAGAGAGAAAGAAGACAAGTAGAAGAAAACAAAAAGGAAGGTAAGAAATCTAAGCCATAAAAGAAATAGAAAAAAGAGCAGAAAAACAAAAATAACCACACATGCACACACACACACACACACACACACACACACACACACACACACTGCAACTGGAAAGAAAAAGGAAAGCCATTCAGACAAATGGAGAAAAGTCACAATAGTAGAATTGCTCTAGAGTCTACAGTTCTGTGATAGGTCCATGTTGGATCCCAGAAAGGTGTTGCGTACTCCAGCCAAGTTTGCAGTGGGATTTGTGCTGGGTATAGGACTGATGTTGGCCTCTGGATGTGGGGGATGAGACTGCTCTTTTGTTACTAGAGTTCTCCCCAACCCCTCCAATAAAAAAGGAAGGCAGCCCTACCTACCTGCCTGTGTTCTGCATGTCTGTGTGCCCAAGTGGTTCACCTAAGTTACCAACTGTTTGCTCATACTCTCACTTCAGAGTCTTCCATAGCCCTGGTCCTACCTGCCCATTGTGTGCACCCCCACCACGCTTACCAGGGCAGTGCTAGGTTGCAGGGGGACCTAGCTGGGCTGGACTTGTGTGTGTGCCACTGCTGGGGCCTTGCTTGGTCAGGAGGTACCTGCCTCAGCTGGGCAGGCTTGTGTGCCCCACCAGGGCTTTGCTGGGTCACTGGGGTTCCATGCATAGGCTTTTAAGACAACAGAATAGTTTCTCAGATTATGGTTCTTGTGCCCAAGTTTCTAACAAATTAATGCAAGGCACATTTCTCTAGTACATTAGAAAAGATTTCATGATTGATGGGATGCTGACAAATAGTTATAAATTAGCTAATATGCATATATCATTTTAAATACATAGTTTAACATTAGAGCGGCTATCTTATTAAATTGGATTGTATTTATTTCATTCACATTTTATATCATGAACACATTTTCCATATAAATCACCACATGGAAACTGGATGTCTAAATCATTAAGAAAATTTAAACCTTGGTCAATCTTTTGAGACTAATAAAGTAAAATTGCTGCACATTTGGATATGTCATTTACAACAAAAATCTGTAGAAATATTTTAAATTATACATTTGTTTTCAACTAAAATCAGATATTTTCCCTTTATGTAAATTAATGGTTCAAAACTAAAAATAAAATAATAAACAAAAGTCTGTACTTTGTTTACACAATAGCATGTTATTTTCTGACTCATCACGAGAAAGAGCACATGCTAACTGAAAACTCCAATGCCACGAGTCACAGAGGGAGTAGAAAAAGAAAAGCTTCACATTTAGTGCACATAAAATACACTGCTTGGCTTTGCAGACAATTGTTGTTTGTAGAGACATTATATGAAATACTCTACTTAGGTTTAATTTCACAGCAGTTTTTCAATAACACATACCTGTCACTTAGAATGAGAAAAACTTCTTACCTTAATTAAGAATCAGGCAGCATTGAGATACAACACTCATTTAGTTGTTATTTACATGAGACATAAACTGGACTAACTTGCACGGGGCCAACAGAAGGAAGGAGGAGCTACAAGTCCCCTGGGTCAGTACCTTCATCTTCAGAAAAACACATGGAAATTTTATGCTTGATCCAAAACTCTGTACCTTGCTGCTCAAATGTGCATCCTTCTTCTCCCTGCATCCCTCTGTCTTCCCCTTCTCAAGGCTTTTGGTCCCCTCCTTTTTGTCCAGCATAATGATTACATTAGTGTCATCTGGGCCCATCAACCAGAGAGATGTGTCAATCTAATGCTGTCTTCCAAACCAAACATACAACCCATGATCAATGTATTATGGCTACCTTCATAATATGTGCAACAGAATACCTTATGTAGTTACCAAACATATTGGAAGAAGTGAATGAGCAATCTATAGGCCGGAATTTTATTTATTAAAGGGATCAAAAGTAAAGCACAGAAAATAATTCCCCATTCTTTTTTTTTTTTTTTTTTTTTTTTTTTCTCCAGTACCGGGAACCGAACTCACGACCTTGCGCTTGCCAAGCAGGCGCTTTTGCCGCTGAGCTAAATCCCCAGCCCCATAATTCCCCATTCTTAATTATAGGAGTATCATATCATTTTTCAAATAAGAAGGTTCTGAAGAATGGACATTATCTAAACAAAAAAATAACATCACTGTTTTCCATATACTTGCACTGGATACTGAGTATGGTGTTGATTGTTGTCTAAGCTCCCATAATGTTCTCCTTCAAAAATCCCTTCCAGAAAACTAGTCATTCTCTTTTCTGTGTTCTCAAAGCACTGAACAATGTCCCTTGATTGTTATACTTGGTACAGTGTAAACTATTTCGTTGCTTGTACAATTATGCCATACAGTAAATATAAATGAAAGTTCTATAATGAGTGAGTGAACAGGTTAATAAGTGAATAAATAAATGATTAAAAATAGTTCAAAATGTCCTTCCCAATATTTTTGAAAATATCTTTTCTATATAAAAATAAGGCAAAGCAAGGAAAAAGTCAAAAGCATGCTTTTAAAATTGTCAAACTTTCAAAAACACGCATTTACCCCCACCCAAAAGAGCCTACATTCCAGACAACATGCTAAGTCCTGAGTACATTGCTGAAAGTGAAAGCAAAGATTAAGAAAACCAGAAGTGTAATGCTTTATCATGAAATAGCTAGTATGAATTTTTCCAGAAGCACAGTATAATTTAAGATAATATGAAAGACTAAAAATGGGTTTCAGTAAGACCATAAAAAGTTGAAATGGCAAGGTAAATAGGAATTTATGTAGTTTGTAAGATAGAGCTCTTGAAAGCTTTTGACTCTTCTAGATAAAGGAGAAAAATGAGACGTGATTAGCAAGTACAATGCATAACCCTGTATTGTCAATCCTCTATTTCAAAAAGCCAATCAAGAAAGAACTAGAAAGGACATTTAAAGAGTACATACTTTATAATAGATGGTATCTTTATAAAAGTAGGACATTTCCTGGCTTTAGTAATGATATTTTGTTAATATAGGAGAGTGTAAGTTATCATAATTACATACATGGGCTGACCAAAACTTACACTGTTCAAATTTTTAAAAATTTATTACAATCAAAGAGATGTTGTCACCAATCCCCATGAAAATACTCACCCATCACTCCAAAGACACTTATACCATTGTTCATGCCACTGTTTGCAGCATTTCTGAAAGTTCTCTTTCATGAGTGCCTTAAAAGGTGTGATCAAAAACATAGTGAATGCTACTGACTGCCATCTAACTGAAAAATAGGCTTACAAAAGCATCAGTATTTATCAACTTTATTCACCAGATATACCACTATGTAACTTGGGATTCTTTGCCAAAGTCAAAACAATCGTAAAAGGTAATATTCTGAATTGACTCAGGACAGTGAGGCAGCCATGACAAAACAACTAAAGACGCTCATTAAAGAAGTCTTCCCCAACTGCCTCAGAAAGTGGCAAGAATGATGGGATAAGTGTATTCAAAATAAAGGAGGGTATTTTGAGGGAGGGTAAAGGCAATGCCCCTTTACCATAATAATTTTTTAAAATTTGAACATTCACTGTATTTTTCGATAACAACTCACATACTCTGATACTAAGGTTTTTAGAGTTGAAGTGACAAGAAATCTTCAATTTATACATAGATATATAGATATAGATCTATACATGATAGGGAGAAAGTAAATGTCACAAATGGTTACTAATTAGTGAATTTAGAGAGAATTATGCACTTTATGTATTTATCAATAAGTTAGGCCAAGAAAAGTATTTTTTCAACTTCTATCAATAACTTAGGGGGAAGTACTCTATATTTGTTTTAGTATTTAATAGTGAGAAGGAAAATTCTGAGGCCAACTCAGTTTTTATTATTCTGTGATTAATTTTCTTTTTTCTGGATGCTCACAGAATTTTCTCACTTGTCCTTGATGTTAAAGTATTTTGAAAGGATACCCAAGAGATGATAGATAGATAGATAGATAGATAGATAGATAGATAGATAGATAGATGATAGATGATGATAGCTAGATTGATAGATGATAAATAGATAGATAGATAGATAGATAGATAGATAGATAGATGATAGATATTTCTTCAAATACTGAGTCCTTTCATCTGTAAATACAGATTTTTCAGTGACAAACAACAAGCTTGGGAAATCTTCCTTCTATTACAAATTTACTATGACTTGCATTTTTAATTATTCTTATAAATTTCAAAGATGTAGCCCCTCTTTATGCATTATCTGTCCTCACAAACTTTCATCTATTTTTCTTCTCTCTGCAGAGAACTTCTCAAGTGTGTTTTTTATATCACTAAATGCTCCCCTGCAGTGATAGTTTTGCTATCTTTCACCTTTTGCCTTTTCATGTTACATTTTATGATTAATTTTATGTAATTTATGTTTTCTTTTATTCTATACTTCCAAATTTTCATTCTGTCCGTTTTAGTGAACATATTTTCTGTAAATCTTCAGCTTACCATTTGCTGTCTCTTACTCTTTACTTAATTCCTCTTTCTGAAAAGGCCGGCTTCATGTGTTAGTCTGCAGTGCACACTCACCTCCCACCGCGCACCCCATCGCCTGGGTGCAGAAGTGAGTGGGCTGCACACAGACACTGAGGCAAGCCTGAGTCACTAAGTCAGTCCGCATAGGAGAGCAACAGCCGCCTGCTTTCCTGGTCACAGCCTGTCTTGCCTCGCTGAGGCAGGGCACACACTAAGCGCAGGTCAAAGCGTCCTCCCACCTTCTTTTGGACCAGCTCTGCTCTGATGCCAGGTCAGTCAGCTCCAACCACTCAGTTCATCAGCAGTCTCCTGGAAGCTGGGAAAACACCTACCCAGGTTCTAACAAAGCACTGATGCATAGGCTTAGTTTACAAAGCTACTGATTCTACATGTCTTGTGCTTGTTCTTGGAAAGTGGCATAGAAAGGAATAGGATGCTACCTTCAGAGATTCTTAGGTGACCACTGTCTTCATCTGTAAATACATGAGCCAGACAAAAGGTGAATAAAGAATTAATTTAAGGTGGCTCCTAGTAAAGTGGAAAAATATGAGAGTATGATATACCATAAATTACGTACAAAAAGATAACAATTTCTGACTGCTTCAGGGCTTCCCAAGTCTTTACTTACTTATTCCATATCTGAATTTGATTCATATAATTACATTCAAAAGGAAACATTATGCATCATTTATTTGTTATTTCCCTTCAAATAGCTCAAAATAACAATAAGAAAATATTTTAAATAAGAAAAATAGCCAGGTATGGTAGCACACACCTATAATCCCAGCACTTGGGAGGCTGAAGCAGGAGGATCATTGTGAGTTTGAGACCAGCCTGGGCTACAAAGTGAGCTTAAGGCCAGCCTGAACTGCATAGTGAGATCCTATCTCAAAAAGGCAGAAAAAGGAAGAAAGAAAAATAAGGCAACCAAATCAAGAAGACTTCAGTGAGGCACTGTGAGGGTTTCACAGGTAAGTAAAGGCAGCAAGAAAAGGAAGAGAAGAACATAAACCCTGTAAAGAAAATTGGGGCTTTTAGCAAAGATGGCCATGGATTTTCAATCAAAGATTTCTCCTTACGCTGGTGCTCTGGAGAAAATATTATTTCTCTTGTGCATCTCTGTGTGTGTACATACAAACAAATGCAGATGTGTACTATATAATAAAATGTTAATATAACTTAATAGAGTATTTAAAACATTTGGAATACAACTTACCAGTAGTAATATTAAGAAAAAGTTATGCATACCATAACTCATGAAAAAAGTCACACTGTTACAGTCAATGATATTTGCAATTAAGCTGAACACAACTAAATTATGACTATAATTAAAAGGCATTTTCTAAGATGGCATAAACATATTTAAAATTTAATACATTTTATATTAGATACTGCAGTTATTATCATAAAATTTCCTTTCTGCATCCTGTGCACTTTTTAAAAAGCAAAACCAGTATCAAAATGTTTCTAGAATCCATAGAATTTTCATCACATAATAAATACAAGAAGCAAATTTTTTCCAGTCATTAAATCCTTACCCCTAGTTGGGATATACAATTGTATTTACATTCACAGTTAATAGTAATAGAATTGCTGACAAACTCCAGTGGCCACAAGGTTCACATTAATTTTAAATGAGGAATAAAGGAATGGCTCAGGGAACTATAAATGAAGCACAGAGCTTTTGCCACTGGGCCAGAGTCAGATTCAAATGAGTCAGCAGATCTGGAAAGTCTGGGACCAATTGTGACAGCTAAGTGGTCTGTGGAAAGTGAATTTGGGTCTGAGCTCTGTGCCTGGCAGAGAGATGGGGGTTCACAGTAACAACTGATATCATTTTTCCAGTTTGTCTCTTCCATAAAGATCTTCTTTCCTGGAAACAACTGGCCTGTCAAGGTGTGAGGTTGCCTTTCTAAAATAAGGGTGAAACCCAACAGGTGAGGAGGACTATTTGTGCTCTCACGTGACCCAGATTCCAGAGGTTTAAGAAAGTAGAAATGGCTCTGCTTATCATTGCTCTTTGTAGAGCACATTATAAGGAGGTGAGTATTTGAGTGTCTGCTGTCTACAAAAATACTGGAAACTATGAAAATACAAAACAACAAGAAAGAGAAGCAAAAAAAAAACCACTTACTGTGATTAAGAAGTTTGAAGTAGAGTTTAAAAAGCAGTTTTACCCAAAGTGAACTAGTTGTCCATAAAAAAATGAATCTTTGGGCATATAATTTCAGTATGAAGGATACACACTAGCTCAATGTGAGAAGACACAGACTTTTCTTAGGAAGTTGTTATTTATGGATGAGTATAGTCTGTTACTTTCTGAACTGTCTTCAGAATTAATTTATGAGGCATGCAGAAATACTTACAAAGTTATGCTGTAAATATTGTATCATTCAGGTTAATCATCCATATTATTCAGGAAGCTGTTTCAGATAATTCTGGCCACTTCCAAGTATCAAAGTTCCCCTTAATGAACTCACAATTATGTCAGCTAAGGGCTATCACATAACTATCACGTCAAGTGACATTCTTTCTTTGAAGATAGTTTTACTATTTGTGCAGTACTTTAAACAATGGTAACTAATTGCTCTGAAGGGTTTGCTTAACTCTAAAAATTCCATTAAATTTATTGTAAAATTAAATTATGTCATTAGAAGGAACATCATGTGCTCAAAAAAGTATTTCACAACAACAATAAACAATTATTAGAATGGCTATAATCAAGAAATCACATAAGACAAATACTGGTGAGGCTGTGGTTAAAAAGGAACCCCTCTACACTGTTGGTGGGGTTGCAAACTAGTAAAACCACTATGGATATCAGTATAGAGATTACTCAATAAACTGAAACTAGAAATTCCCTTTGAACCAGTAATTCTTCTTTTAGATATCTTCTCAAAAGAATTAAAGACATCATATTACAGTGATACATGCATAGCCATGTTTAAAGCAGCACAACTCATACTAGCTGTATCTTGGAACTGGTTTATATATCCATCAACAGATGAATGGATAAAGAAAATGTGGTATTTGTACACAATGAAATACTACACTGCCATAAAGAAGGATGAATTTCAGTCATTTGTAGGAAAATGGATGTACCTTGAAACCATACTAGTAAGTGAAATAAATCAGACACATAGCTTAAGTATCACATGATATCTGTTATATGAGCAACCCAAAATATAATTAAAGAGCAAAATAAAAGATATATAACGAAGTCAAGTGCACAGTCGTGAGTTCAATTCCCGGTACCGGAAGAAAACAAAAAAAAAAAAAAAAAAAAAAAAAGGAGATGTAGGGGAAGGAAGGGGATGAAATAAAGAATTAAGATATGTGGCACCAACTCCCAGTAAGGAATCACTATGTACCACAAACCAGGACTAATAAAAATTGGGGGAAATGCCACATGCTCCATGCGACCTACACCCTTACTCTGATAAATTTTATCATAGAAAATGTTCTGCTCAAATTTGGTAGAAAATATGGAATCTCTTTTCTTTTCAATGGCTGCCCATTCATTCTCTGCTCAAGTAAATGCAAATGTTCGAGAAAGAACAAAGAACTCACAAGAGAGACAATGACTACCAGCAAGTACATCTACCCCCAAGCACCTCAAACGCCTCCGAGCTTCTCCCTCCTCTCTTCATAAAAAGCGTGTCTTCCTATGAACTTTATCTGGCTGAAGCTACCACTGCCCCGACTCACTGGAATCAGACCCCTGCCAGCCATGCTTCGTTCTCCCTGACTTTACTCACTTCTTATCACCCGCCAATTCCTGTTGAGTCTATCCTCTACACTCTCCTCTCTCCACTTCTCATTACTGTCCTCTGGTTCAAGCCTACATCTGTAAAGACAAGCAGGATTGGGTAGGAAGAAAACCCTGGGGAGCTAGATCTGTATCATACTCAAAGGAGCCCTGAGCCACCATCACCCCCACCCCAGGAAGAAAAGCTGCACCTAAATTCAGCCTCCTACAGGGCTCATGGTTGCCTCTTCCAAGAAAAATGAGCCGCAATTTTCCCCAGAACCTAAGGCCCATGGGGTCTGGGCTTTCCAAACAACCCTGCCAATCATTCATACTAAAATTAGACTGCTTACCACCATAGCAGTCTTTTCATCACTAGTCTTAAGGCCATTCCTTCACTGGCCCCATGAAGAATAATGGAGGTACCCCTGCTACAGTTGGATATAAAATGTGCCCCAGAAGTCTGGTATTCAGATCTGACTGGGCCTGGCTAGCAGAGACATCGCTAGAGGCTGGACCAGGATGGGTGTATTCTTGTCCCTGGCTCCCCACCTTACCATCCCAGGACTGAGCAGCTTCCCATGGCAGGACTTTCACCATGCCATTCTTACCTGGGAGCCAGCCCCTGACTACTGACTGAGTCCACTAGAAGCCATCAGCCCAAATCAACCTCCCTCTTTTAAATGTAAGTGTCAGGCCTTTTGTCCCATCAGTGAGAAAATGACTAGTACAGTCCCTGTCACTTTGAGGGATGCCCTATGTCAGAGCAGAGACTTAGTATACAGCCCACAAACTGGATCCTTTCATCCCTGTCTGAGGCACTCTCCTTGCACTGTGATTTAGGACAGCAGCAAGGGACACTACTGTGCTTGCTCCTCTCCCTTGTCCCAATGTGCTGCCTATGAACGTCTCCTCCATGCATCCTATCAGAAGTAACTACCTAAAACACAGATCAGCTCAACCACTTCCTGCCTAAATCTTCCTCTACAGCAAGAACAAATTCCACAGCATGTCAAACAAAGCCCTGAACGTTCTAGATCCAACTTACTCCAATTGTTTTCTGTTTCTCCTCTTCTACATGCACACACACACATTCACACTCACACACCCTGCTATTCTCAACCCTTTCCAACACTCCACAAAGCACCACTGTGATCAGAACACTGACCACTTGTCTTCACCAGAAACAATCACCCATGTTATCACCTTTGAATACAAATTGATACTGAACACAAACACTCCATCCTCCAGGAAGTCTTCCTCGATTCTCCCTGGGAGACTTGGCTCCTATTCCAACTTTCTTCACAAAACAACACTATTTCAATCCTCCTCGAATGCAGGGACTGTTCCTTTGTTGGTCTTCACCTCATAGAGTGTGGTACCTGAATGTTTTTTAAAGAAATAAACAAATGTACAAATGAACAGTAAAGCTCCTAGATGCACTGCTGGTGATAGCTTTCAAAACAGTCAGTTTTTCAGTTATCTTCAATCAATTATTATTTGCTCTTAAAAGGGTTTCCCTGTGAGGGAATCTACAAGTCTCTCTACTGCCTCACTATATGTAGAATCCCCCAAAGTAAAATTACAATATATAATGCAGAATCTTTTCTGAAAAAATCATCTGCATCTCAATTTTATCTCCCTACTTTAAACAATAATATAAATGTTTATGGGACACCAAACGTCAAATTCATACTAACAGTAATAATGATAATAATTACCTTTTAAATAATTGGTATTGAGAAATAGCCAAACCAGTTGACATGCAGGCAGAATTTTATATTTTTCATCAGAAAAACAATTCACTTCTGAAGACAAATAACAATCAGGCCACTAAAACTACCTGTCATGCATCTAATGAAGACAGATTCTCTGGCTACAACATACAATATGTAATATCCAAAAGTGTTGCTGTAATTCACAGCTAATTAGTGTCTTGCCGTTATGAGAGATGTCATGGCCCTAGATGTCATGGTCTTTTTTGTGAGCTACTCAGACCTCACAAGAGCTGACAGCCATGCAAGGATCACAACAACCCAATTAGCACCCATCCCAACCCTAGGCTGCTGCTTCTCCCCAAGGTCCCAGCATCAATAAATCACAGTTCCTCACAAAGCCCTTCACTGACAGCTCTGAGCCATTGCTGACCAAGGAATAAAGACAACACTTCTAAGGAAAACCCATGTGGGAAAGACAGAGATAGGAAAAAGGGTATTATTTGCCTTCCTTTAGCAGCACAGCAGTCAGCAAAACTGAAGACCATCAATTCTGACTGATTAAGGAGACAACTGCACTGAAAAAACAGTCGTGACTTGTTCATCTGAAGAGCCATGGTGATTATCAGCAGTTAGCAACTGAATGTGTACTTCTTTGTTTAACATAGATACATTGAAGACCTTTCTCTTGCCATTTTTTCCCATATAACCTTCTCTGCAACTAATAACAAAATGTTTCTTTCAGAGGGGCATAATAGGATGTGTTTGCTTTATCCCCAGTAAATGCACAGCAATCAGATAATTTGTTTCAAAGACTTTAAATTGTTTGACTTTATTGAAAAAGAATTTATAATGATATGCCAGTCTCCAAGCAAGGCCTACAAAGCTTCCTAATCCACAAGAAAGCCAATATCCTTGTAATTTTGTTCTAAGCCTGTAAAGCTGTTTTATTGCAAAATATTCTTTAGTTTTCTGAACAGTTGCTGTTGCCCAAGAATTATCCAAAGATATGGGTCTGGCAAATGTACTTTTAGTTTGTTTTCTTCATGGAATATTATTCTTCTATATTTTTAATGCTAATCTAAATCATCTAATCTAGTTTTTAGGTAAATATCTACCACCTAATTTGATGTATAAATATTAGCAAAGGCAAGTAGACAAATACGGATTCATTTAAAGAAAGAATTGTATCATAACATAGAAAATTTCAAAAAGACTCAAATTTCTACCTCTGAATATATTATCATGTAAATCTACAAGAGTGTCCACTGTATCATATTTTATATCAATACCATAACTGAAAATCACAAAATGTGCAAAGTATGCTTTAAATCAAATAAAATGGAAATCAATAAAATGAAATGTTATATATAGCTTCTAAAAATAATAGTGTAGGAGAATATTAAAAGGAATGCAAAGATGTTCCCAGGAATCTAGGCACGGCGGTATACTTTGAGAGGCTGCGGCAGAAGGATTGCAAGTCTGAGCCTACCCCGGGGAATTTAGCAATTTTGCAAGATCCCGTTTCAAAAAGTAAGTTCCTAGGTTCCTCCAAGATGGACATTTAACAAATCTAGATCTATATTATGCATACACACATAACTCTATGTTTATATATCTGTTACAAATGTGTATTCATACATATATATTTAATTATTTATAAGATGACTTCAGTTTTATCTTATTGTTGGGAGGTCTGAGTGTATATGCATGTATTTGTACATAAATATAGGTCAACTACAGAAAAAAGTTTAAAAAGAAAAGCATTTAAATATTTTTAAAGTTCCTTCAGGGAATGAGTGTCTAGAATATTCTTCTTTTACTTATTCTGCTTATGTAAATTGTCAATTGTTAATAAAAAATATATTTTTCACTTATGTCACCTAAATTTATCTAGATGTGCACTAGTGTGAAGTCCTAACCTGGTAGATTATGTGTTCTGGGCGGCTAACGGCCATCATTAAATATTTTGATTACCACTCTGGTTATAAGAACATTTAAAGGGTCAGGGACATATCATATATAGGCACATTTAATACCAGATCTCAGAAGGCTGAGGAACAGGATTGCAAGTTGATGGGAGTTCAAGGACAGCCTGCACTATGCAGCAAAACTCTGCCTTAAACAATAATGAACCAAAAACAAAAATTGATAGAAACAAAAAATGATAATCAGAATAGCATTTTTTTCTTATCCACAGAGCTAAGTAGGAGCAAAGCTGCATCAATATAATTCCAGTTTAGGGTAGTGATTCAGTGCCAGAATAGGCAGGGACTGAATAAGTACAGCCGCTCTGCAAACCACAGCATTGCCCATGATTCTTGCCAGTTCCAGCCCATCTGCTCTGACCATGTGTTCGGTAGGATAACAGGTGCCACATAACACAACTGGCCAGAATTCAGGCCAGGTCAGGGTTCCCACAGTGTGGGTTCTGGCCCTCCCCCAACATGGCACCATGAAGGCTGTCCTCACTCTGAGCCTGGCAGACACAAGGTCCATGGGCATCACGCATGGCAAACACCGGTTGCATAACAACAATAAAGAGGAGACAAGTCTCTTCCCCTACAAGGTTTATATCTACTTAGAGAAACACAGTAAGTGTTTAAAAAGGATGCTAGCACAATACCATGCCTATACTACTGGGTGTGATGGTGCACATCTGTAATCCCAGCACTCAGGCGGCCAAGGCAGGAGGATCGCCCTGAGTTCTAGGCCAGCCTAAACTACACAGTGAGATCCTGTTTCCAAAAACAAAAACAAAAACAAAATAGTCCCATACAATACAGAGATTAGAACAGGGCAATAAAAGGGAAAGTCTTACACTTTAGAGATAGGCTAGTGTAGAGAACATTGCAAAACAGACCTAAAAAGACAGGCTTTTTAAAGCAACAATACTCATGTAATCACCTTTGACTCAAGATATTTCTCAGGTCTCCTAAGTTTCTGTATCCTAGGCATTATAAACATGCACATGGCCTTTAGTTGAAAAAAGGGTTAATTAAATGCACTCACATTCAGCATTTCAATTCACTCTCTATTTACGAAGCAGATAAACGGAACACAAAAAGAGAAGAGAGGAGAGGGAAGGAGAAAGGAGGAAATGAGAGTAGGGAAGGGGAGGGAAAGGAGAGAAGGAGGGGAGGAGAGCGGAGGGGAGGGGAGGGAGGGAGGGAAGGGAAGAGGAGAAGAGAAAAAAATCACATTTCAGAGAGATTAATTTTGACAACAGTGAAATTTTTGCTTCTTATTTATCATTGCCCTAAAAGGAGTGCAAACAATGCAAAAGCAAGAAAATGTCACCATATTCATGTGCTTTTTATTTCAGAACTAAAGTGCATGTATTTGAAACTATCTGTAGACTTCTCCCCATAGATAATAATTTTCTAATTTTTGTATTACTCCTGAGCAGTTCAGTATGTTTAATTTTGTTGCTACTGTGAAGAATAGAAATAGGGCAAAGTTTAAAATTAGCACGCGCATGCTCACACAGCAGAGCCCTGACTGCACCCTCTCAAATCCATGCTCAGACCACACAGAACAAGGCCCCTACCTGAGAGGGAGAACTCTCCTTCCTGGCTTTCACTTTCTCTAATCAGAAAGGCGCCCGTCTGATTTTTTGAATATAGTAGTTGATTTTCTGCATCTGCTCTTTTGATTGCTCCAAAGAACCACCTAAAAGAGAAATACGAAAACTTTAATTAACCAATTAACATTCATTTTGAAGGCACAAGAAGTTTGGCAAGATCAGAAACATTTGTTATTCTGATTTTTCAGGAGGTCAGTAACCATACCAGGACCAATAAAAGTAAACTTTGATAGTGCTCTTTGCAATATCGTCTCCTACCCCTGCATCCTGAGATCTTAAGCTCTCCTCTGCCAAGGCCGCAGCCCAGATGCAGACCTTGCCATGTAAGCCTGCATGTGCCAGCCACTGAAATTGCTCATCATTGCCATCAAACTGACTGAGGCCTCACCTAATGCCTTCTGGGTGTCAGGAGGCAAATAATCCAGTTAAGGGACTCATGTACCTCACATTCAAGTGTGCACAGTTAAAAATGCATTTCTGCAGACATTAACTTCTTTCTTTTCCCACTTCTATCACTGCCCAACCCCACTATCAAAAGATTTTGAATATTTAGAAGGAATTTAGTAATATAAAGGAAACTTTAACCACTGGACAGATTATATAGAAAAGCTATTTCTACCTGGGAAGTATATGTTTGGTGCTACCTCTGCCTCCACCTCTTGTCTTTACACACTTAACCTTGCCCTTCCAGAATTCAGCAATCAACACACTCATTATAAATCCAATCGGCCCAACAAAGAATTAGGAGCTATAATATTGCAGCCACTCTAAAATGTCTATCAAGTGCTAAGGACCAATGTAATTTAATAAGCAAAATCTGAGAGCACCTGCTTTTCAGAAATGACCTCTCCCTCACTATAGTATATAAAGAGGAGCGTGATCATTAAGGATTTCAGATAAAATACTCATATTTTCAGACATCATCTTTACAAATGTAAACACCCTAAAAGAGGAATGGGTTACTGACACTCTGAAATGTAGACATGAGGAAAAAAGTACAGCTGAGAGAGAAGACACGGGCCATCAAATGTTACCTTATATTTGCTAAGTTGTTAGTTTTGGAGACTACAATAAAATTAGAGGGAGGTTGGGGAAAAGGAATTAGAAAGAAAGAGAGACACGGTACTATAAATACTACCTCTTAATGAATGCACGGTGTTTGTTTATCATTCTCCCAATTATCAAACTGTAAATTACAGCACATTAACTATATTCATCAGGACATTTCAGGTCAGGTTGCAATAACAAATAACTAAAAATCTCAGTGGCTTAAGACAACAAGTATCTTTTCACTCATATGCATCTCTCTTCTCAGTCATATGGAGTAGTGCTCTGTCTACCTCACTGAGGCAATGTCTATCTTCCTGCTTCCATGATGCTAAGTTTCAGAGCTTCATCTTGTTAGCAGATAAGCCACCTAGCCATGCCTAAACGTGAAGACAGTAGAAAGTGCAATCTAATTGTTCCCCAGAAGGCAAAGAACTGGATACACTAGGTTCACTACACAATGGTTACCATACTGGCTCAATTTCTAAGTCCAAACTGATGTCCACAGAGTATTGTTTGTCCAGCTAAAACCATATAAGGCATGAAAATGTTCTGAAGTGGGGTATCCTGAGTTCACCAAAAAATAGAAATACATTTTTAGTATCTCAGAAATACATCAAGAGAACAGCAGAACATATTAAAAACTCACATAGACCCAAATATACAAATTAGTAATGAGAGGACATATTCAATAAATGATGCTGGTACCATTAATAATTCTGGTACCACATGAAAAATGTAGATGCTACCTACAACACATACAATAATTTTACATAATGGTATAATGTAAAGGATAAATTTTTAAAACTTTCTGAAGATATTGGACTGGGACCAAAAAAAAAATGATATATTGACCTTAAGGAGGAAAAATATTTCTTACATCACAATTAAAAACATCTTCACCAACAAGATCACTATGAAATAAAATACAAGCCACAGACTGGAGAAAATATCTCCAAAATATATAACAAAAAATAAGATTAGTATTTAGATTATATTGGGATTTACAGCCAATAAAAGACAAAAGCATAGGAAAATTGGCAAAGGATATAATTAGCTCAGAGAAATGGAAAGCCCAAATTAAAAATAAAAGCGACAGAAATTCACCTTCTAGCTGTGTTAGTAATAAAGTACTGTATTCCGCATAAGACTTCAATGAAACAAAACCTTACACTTTCCCAGGCTGGTCAAAATTTAAAACTCTTGCAAAATTAGGTCTTGGAAAAAAGTGAGATGAAAGCCTTTATACAAAGCAGTGGTGCTATAATTTGGTACAAGTTTAGAGAGCAAGTTGGCACTGTCTGGTAAATCTGAATGTCTATGTATTACTCAATCTCACTGCCAGACTACATCCTGTATGTGCTCAACAGGATATAGAAGAAGAAGGGTCACTGAAGGATCCGGCACAAAAGCCTGAAAACAAGCAGGGGTAATGCAGGTCAGCGGGAGAGCACTTGTTTAGCATGAATGAGGCCCTGGGTTTGATCACCAGTGGGCTCTCTCTCTCTCTCTCTCTCTCTCTCTCTCTCTCTCTGTCTCTCTCCCACTCCCTCTCTCCCTTTCTCTCTCCCTCTCTCTCTCACAAGCATGTACACAAAATGGAAACAACCTAAATGCCCAACTTAGGATAATGAATTGATTATAGATATTAAATGGAATATTATGCAGAAATTAAAACATTTTTCAGGAAAGGCAGTTGAATGATATACACCACTGTAATATCATTTGTATAAAGTTTAAGCAAACACTTTGAAAAACCAGAACATAATTTTATAAATACACACATGCTTAGTAAAAGCTAACTGTAAAAATATGCAAGCATTCTTCTAATTCTATTTCCAGAAATGTCAAAACTTCTTCACACAAATATTCCCAGCAAAGAAGCATGGGTGAAATGTGCTGAGCAAGTCAATGCACTTTCCTGATTCATACTGCATTGATTATATATCAACAGTAAAATGTTTTATCAAAATATAAATATGCAAACTTTTACAGGAATTACAATTTATCTAACACATTCAATTCTTAAAACTATGATTACATCTCCTATTCTTCATTCTCAAGTACAAACACTGCATTATATAAGTTTTATGTATGCACATTACAGTTGTATTTTGGACTATCAGTTCTATACGTGATGTGTCTGGTAGTAGGTGCAGTTGCTTTACAAGACAAGTCACGTCAGTATTGAATCCATACAAATAATGAAACAGTTATAAATATTAGACTGGATGCATCAGCTGACTTGATACCTGGAATTTTACTTGGCTGAGCTCTCATCATGCTGGGAAGAATATAAACAAAGAATTGTTTTCTTGATGCACTGGAATTCCAGTGGTAATATAATAAGGCCGCCCCTCATACTCAAAGACAACATGCCTGTTACAGATTGTAATCTTCAGAGCATGTGATGCTACAGAGGATAACAGTAGAAACAATAGCTCATTTCACCCTTTGTACATTGGAAGCTGTTCCTTAATTTGAGCTCTGAGCTGTTAGCAGGGCCGCTGCTCCCATCAGCTCAGCCTTTTAGAAGCGCCTACTGGCCCCATTCTGGAAGGGCGTCCAAACTCCATCCCTGCTTGACCCCATCCACCCGCTCCTTAGGCTGCAGTTCTTATGGTCAGTGAACAGTGAGAGTTGAGGTGGGAGCTGGATACGATATGAGACGTGAAGCACTACAGGAGAGCCACACATGCGACGATCCCCAGCGCTTCAGCACCGCGTGAAGACCGCTAGAAATGAGAATGCCCGGGCTCGTTCCAGACCTCCGGAAACAGAAACTCTGGGAGATGAGGTGCAGCAGCAAGAGTTGCAGTAAACGCCCAGGTCAAGCTGATGCTCACTAAAGTTGGAGAAGTACTGAGAAATAGTGAAAAAGATAGAAACGTGTGCAATGCACCTAAGAATAAGTGAGAGCCTGGCACTTAAATGTGAAAAATGATGCAGTAAAATGGCACCACATGACACACACACACACACATGCATGCATATATTTTGATATTTAACAAAAAATAATCTTCTTGATTAATAATAACCAAAAGGAGAGCATATTTATATAAACCAAAAGTTTGCTTATTTATATTTTGATAAAACATTTTACTGTTTTTGATAATCTATATAGTAAGAGAAAGAAATGCTTCTATTAGTTGAAAACTAAACAGAAAACAAAATTTTGTGTTGTATGAAAGGAGACTAAGATCTAAAATTTCTTTTGCAAATATTTATCAAGTGTCTGTGCACTTACAAAGGCCAGTAGCATTTACATAAAAAGATCTTTAAAACATTGTTGGATTTTTTTTTAAGTAAATTGTAGCAATAGGAATATTACACTTCTGTCCAGAGCAGGGATGACGAACCTTTCAGAGCTTTCCGTGCTGACAAGCACCCGCTGCGGTCCACATGCCACAGGTCGGCTGCCACTGCTCTGGAGCCTTACAATTCTATCTACTAAAAACCAACAAGCCATAACCTATGTGAGGTTAGGAAGAAACCACAACAGTGATGAAGAAGGCCTTTCAATTTCGTTCTGCATTTGTCTTTGTACTTTGGATGTTCACAATAAGATGTAATTGTAGGTCACATTAAATTTTACTTAAATATAAAAAATTAAACGAAGTCTTTCAAGAACCCACATGTTGTAAAGTTCTGACTAAGAAGGTGGGCAGTTAGAATCGAAAGATACAAGACACACTCCAAAAAGTTACAGGACTGATGGTTACTGATGACAGAGAAGAGGACAGGTTCTCCAGTGTGACCCCAGCATTTCAAATCCGAATGACTGAAGCACAGCATGCCAGAGCAGACTAACAGCTAAGAGCCAAACCACATCATTGGGAGGGTTACTTATCGTCTCATGTCTGGATTTCCTCAGTTGAGAGTGGGAATGATAATAATTACCATTCAGCCTTGTTTTGAGATTAAGAAAAATCACACCAGCAAAAAGCTTGATGTCTGGTGCATTTATGCTCATTGCCTCTCAACAGAACTAACTGAAGGAAGAAATGATAAATTTAGACATGTGGATTTGAGGTCATGGTGGGACATGAGTGACTATACAACCAAGACCTTAGTTTCCTAGCAGTGTCGGTATTGAATATTGGACTGCAAGTGACCCTTCTGTCCTGTTGTTCTCGATTAGGACACAAGGCCACCAGGTGGCAGTAGACCATTTATCAATTTGAGAAAACTAAAACTGTAGTGTGATTAACTGGAGGTTTCGTGTTTTACAAGGAAAAAGAAAAAAGAAGTAAGCCTTAAGAGGAAAAGGCCAAGCTTACGCAGTTTTACTAAGTGTAGACCTTAGTAAACGTTGAAATAATACAAATGTCAATCAAATATTAGGCTGTTAGGAAAATCAACAATTACATGTATTACTGCTACTCAAATGTGGTTGTTTTATCTAATAGAGCTTTAACCGGGGGCTGGGGATTTAGCTCAGCATCAAAAGAGCCTGCCTGGCAAGTGCAAGGTCGTGAGTTCAGTTCCCGGTACCGGAGAAAACCCAAAAAATAAAAACTAAAAAAAAAAGAGATAACGAGAAACAAGGAGCACAGAGCCACTTTTAAAAAAAATTTTTTTTTAGAGCTTTAACCACCTCAGAGAGTCACAAAGTAGATACCAAGGTCACTCACAATTCCAGTCAGATGGAGATCATTTCCACCTACACTTTTGAAAGAGAAAACCCATGCTCAGTAACTGCTCAGATTCGTAAAAGTTACCGTAGGTTTCTTCCTCTAGCATCTCTCTAACAGCCAAGGCAGGCCTTCAGTTCCTATAGACAGACCCTGAGAAAAAGAATAAGCCCCAAAAATTTGTCTCAGAAAAATAACTTGGACCCTCCCCAAAAACACAGAAAGAAGGAAAGTGGACAAACCAACTTGGCATAACTCCCCATTGGCAAAGTAACCTGGGAGGACTCTGCCTGGAGAGCTCAGGCTTGTAGGGCAGGGGGATCAGCATAGTTACACACGTTATTGTGGAGAAAGCCAGCCAATGCCCTTTCTGGTGTGGCTTAGGAGACTTCAGTGGCACGACTTTAGTGGCCTTTTAGAGAGCACGTACAGCACAGGATGCACTCATAACCATAGTTAGTCATTTAGGGAATGGAAATAAAAGGTTTGGACTCAGGGTCCACTTGGGCAATTGTGCTTCTCTATGACTCACCTGCTTTGATCTGTGTTTTAGCATTGCCAAGATGACCTCTGCAAAGTTCCTTCCTTTCCAGGTAATCAGGTCTCTCTTCTTCAAAGTCTTGCTAGGCTCAGTGTCCCCTTGGCCCATAGCAAATTAATCTTACCACTCTCTCCCCCTTATGTGGCATGAAAAGGACAAAGAATAATGTCCACCTGTGTTTTGTTAGTCATTCCTTCCTTTCCATTTCCCCCACCATAACCTTTGTCCAATTAATCAAGACTTGGGTTAAGGCAATATTTAATTATCAATTCTCTGTGATGTTAATATCTTATATGTATTGATCATGTGCAAAAAATCAAGCACCATTATCATAAGCTTTTATGCAATGACCCAGTCCCTCTCTCTCCTGCTCATACCACCGCCTCTGGATTTCTCAAAATTTATGCTGGTACATCTCACTAGTATATACAAATAAATATGTTTCTGTTGTTGCGTTGCTGTTTTGTTTTGGAATAAAATTCCTATCAACCTGGAATCTCAGACCCTCTACCATCTGAACATTAACCATTCCTTCAATTTTGTCTTCCCTAGATCTGCTCCAGCCATCTGCTGGCCTACACTGCAAGCATTAGTTGCACTGGCATTTCTTAAATGTGCAGACTCCAAACTCCTGCAGTACTCAGTAACTACCCTTCCAGTTTGACATGTAGCATATACAAACCACTGCCTAATTTCTAATTCATTTGCTTATTTTAGATTATTCCTTGTGTTCGCTTGTATCTGCAGACCTCTCTTGGCCAAGGACCAAGTCTGATAACTCCACATATCTCTGGCAGAAAGTATTGGCAATGTGTACTTTGGAGCTGTTAAACATTTGTTGATGAAACTATTAATACACAGGCACTGTGAGCATGTTATATAGTCTCTAAGTTTACACTGACAATTGAACTTTCAACCACGCGTGTGTTTTACTATCTTTCATCTGTGCTCATCATATACAGTGCCTTGTATAAAACATAAAGCTCCTCATGGCTCCCATCTGCAGAGAGGTTGTAATGTTAATTGGACTTCGACCATAGATTCCAGTCTGACCTCTTTCTCTTCTTCCAAAGTGAACATTTGCATAGGAATGCAAAGATCAAAAATGAAATGCTCCCTTCTTCAAAGTACAAGCCTATCAGTGCTACATAGATGAAATGAATGTGTGATAAAGGAATGATACTGTAATTCGATGTCCAAGGTAGAACTGCCAGTGCCATAGAAATCAGGAAGTCTTTGTTGGGTCACTTGATAAAGCTCTTCTGTTGCTGTTGCTCACCTTTATCATCAGTCTCAGAGGGGAATTTTGAAGGGACTTCTACAGAGAGGAAGTAGAGAAAACAAATTTGTGCTGTCCTCACTGGGGAAGTGACTCTTCCTGAAAGAATCTGGTTATAAGCTACAGCCACTTCCCTCAGTCCACTTCTCAAAAGTATGTTGTTCCTCATACAAAGAGTTCACAAAGAGTGCAACAAAATTCAGACAGGTGTTTAATCCTGAAGCACTGTTTTTGTTTCACAACCATCCATTATTTGTGTAAAAGAAAATGAAAGCCAATGTTAATTTTTTTGAATAAAAAAGGAATATACATATATCACGGTACTGACAATCATCAAGAGTAAATATAAACTTTAATCCACCTTTTATAGTTTTGCACAGTATTTATGATTATGTTTGCCCCAGAATCTAGAAGAAGCATTAGATATTAAATAATTTCCCTCTTGGTCACATATAAAAAAGGCAAATATAACTGAACTTTCAGTGCCTGGGAAAGTGCCTTACCTCACAAAACATCACATATGCTCATTCCTATTGTTTTCTGTGAATAAGCTTCTGGGTAGTAGTGTTTTTCATTTTTAAGTACATTTGCAGTAGGTAATGTTCACATTCATTACAGTGAGTTGGGACATGGTCATCACATATGTTAATTCTTTTTTACACCCTCCCTTGCCCTTCCTTCCACCTCCCTCTATCTCTTGATCCTCTTCCCATTTAAGAAAGTCCTATTTCCTATTAACTTTCATTTTGCTCTTTATTTATAATTTTGGTTTCTCATACAAGAGAAACCATGTGATATTTCAACTTAGAGTACTACTCTGCCACGAGAAATATCCTTTTTATTCCCAGAAGTAAAATTAAAAAAAAATTTTAATTCACTTATTTTTTTAAAATGTTAACCCCCAGTGTCATGAATATTATATCATGACATAAGATTGCCTGATTAATATTATATTTACAAAATAACTTGTTTTTTGGAAATAGCCTTCAAGAAATAAACAAATCCAAATGGTGAGTTTAGTCAGCAAGCAGTTGGTATATGTACCCATTTAAAACAGGTTAATAACGTCACGCTTTGGATTTAACAACCCACTCTAAATTTCCTAGATACAGGTTTTTCTTACAAAAAAATAAAAAGGGGTATTTGTTTTCTTTTTTGCCTATACCAGAGATGATAGTAAAATATTTTATGACTAGTATTGTATGCACACACACCATGAGAATACACAAACCAGCAAACCTACAGGCTTATGTCTAAATTTCAGCTATTGTACCTTCCATGCTAACACTAAGTGGTACACTATGTCATCACTTAACTGCAGGAATTTTTTATTCCAAACAAAATATTGTAAACATATTGAATGTATCTTTACTTTCCTAATATCTAATATACTTTATAGCTTTCAAGTGCTTAATATACTAAAATATATCATTAAGCATTAATTTCAAATAATTTCATATAAGAGAAAAGATGAAAAAGTAAATGATTGGCATATTACCTTTTCTTTGAGACTTAATAGTATCAAGGGAGATAAAAGACCACTTTAAGTGATAAGTCAAAAAGAAAGTACTAAAACAAAGAAAAAAAAAAACAGCATGAAATTGTAGGGGTATGCAGCCAGAGAAATTGTTAGAAGCCTTCTTAAGGAAAATACACTTTGAATAAGATTCAAAAAAGATGGGAAATCCAAAGAAATGACAGACAAGTTGTGTGTATGAATGTGCAGAAATTAACTACATACCTGTGAATTAATGGGTTTGGTGGACAATGGTGGACAGGAATGAATAAGAAAGGCAGGTATTTCATGATTCCAGGTAATTCTACATGAACATTACTAATCCCAGGAAGAATTCACTCTTCAGTCAAATTTGAAAAGTATATTAGTAGGATAAAATACTCTATCTAACATTTAACACAGGGAATTTTAAGTTCGCAGCTCATCAGGAAAATGTGACTTGCCCTTCAATAAATTGTTTCATGAACAAATTTAAGGGGTGGAAGTGTGGAACCAAGAAAGAATTCTTCTTTGGGGAAGGGCAAAAGGAAAATTATCAAAAGTTTAGAGCTGAAGGCAATTTTTATAAGATCCATAGGCAAATATGTATTAATAAGGACATGGATTTTTCTGGGAGAGAATCCGTTGTTTCATGAAATTCTCAAAGATGACAAAAACAAACAACTGCTTCAATAAGCCTAATAGTTCTTCCAGAATACACAAAAATTGGTGACAAAACCTGTGCAGGACCACCTGAGCGACTCTTCTTGAAGGAGGAGCAGTTGTCTCCATTTTGCTGAGCCTGACCCTATTTTCATGTATTGACGTGTGCAGAGCTGGCGAGGATTTTTCCTTATTCCTTCATTTGGCTTTAAGCAATGCATATTAGGCCAGCCAAGGTGCTGGTGTATGTGTGGTCTTCAAGACAGTGGCGGACACCTGTAATGCCAGCACTCAGGAGGCTGAGGCAGGAGGATTGCTACAAGTTCAAGGCCAGCCTGGGCTACAATGTGAGTTGAAGGCCAGCCTGAAGTTCATAGCAAGACCCTGTCTCAAAAAGAAAAAAAAAAGAAGATGGCAGGCATGTTTCCCCAGACCCCTATTGTTCCCTTGTGTGAGCTAGGAGAAGGTGGGATGAAGAGTCAATGCTTCATGCTGTCACTAGGATCTTGAGATAGAGACTATGACTTCCTGGGGCTTGAAAGTTTACCTATCAGAGCAAAGCACCAAGCCCAAAACATTAGATACTATCCTAGTTGTGTCATGCAGATTACTCTTTCTGCATAGCCCTCTCTCTGCACACTGCAGAGGTGATTTCAAGCCCCCTACCTAGCCCAGCTCGTGCCACTCTCACTGTCATTCATCCTCAAGCCACTCCCTTCTTCACAAATGACTAAAATCAGGTTCAGTCTTGGGTCTAGGCCTTTGTTCCAGATAGTCATCACTGGCTGGACTCAGGACCCCCCTGACTCCCCACCATTTTGGATATATTATTGTATCTTTATACCGTGAGTTGTACTGGAAGTGGTAGATTCAAATTATCTCATTACAATTCCAATAATTTTCTAGGAGATTACAAAAATAAACTTACTGGGCTGCTATGAGCACCAGGAAAGGCTCTATAAAAACCAACACCATAACCTAATTCATCCATTACTTTTAACAACTGAGCACCTACTACTAAGTACAATTCTAATTAGAAACAAAGCAGTGCAATAAATGGAACAAAAAGCCCTACCTTTGTGGTAGTCACTGAACGAGAAAGATAAGTAATAAACAGAAGGAAAAGGTAATTGCATAGCATGTTTGAAGGTGGCAAGTGCAAAGGAGGAAAAAGCAAAGTAAAAAGAAGAAAACATGAATGTTTTAAATCACTCTTCGTAGGCAGTAATGTGTGGCAAGTGGAATTCTGCAGGGTTCTCCCGTGTTCCTAAAGTCTAAGTAATTGGGAAAAAAATAAAGTTGTAGAGAAAAATTGATAGACTTGTTCAGAGTCACAGATGCATGAGATCATAATCCACCCTAGGACTGAGGCCAATATCCAGAGTACTAGACTGTGGGTTGATTGAGATCTATTAGCATTTGTTTCTAATTAAGAAATAAACAATTTTCATCAACTTTATGCATTTTTATCACTGATGAAAATGCAGAACACCAGGAGCTACTAATCCTTTACGGACATACTTATGGGATGATCCTTTAGCCAAGCAAAAGGGAGAAATGAGTTTACAAAGAGAAATGTTTTATTAAAAATAAGTATACAAAGAACAGAAATATTTTCAATTATAATAAAATATTTATTGTAAGAATTCTTCATAAATAGCTCAAATTCATATAAAAATCAAAATGACTAAATAAAATTGTCTTTCACTTTTGGCAAATAGATAATTCAGGCAAAATGTCCACTTTCTGATATTACTCCATATGCGGCACACAGACAAACACACAGGTGTGTGTGGCTGCCTGTAGCTACAATCATAGATGCACAGATGTGTACTAGTCTCACTCCTGTCTGAGGGTTAAAATGTAATGCCCCAGGCAGCCCATATGTGAGATGGAGTCCACCTAAGGTCAGAATGGGCATACACATTCTCTCTTTTTAAAGACTAATTTGGGCCTATGCACCCAGATATTCACTAATCATTGTTGTCATTAATAATTACAATTATAACATCACCATTAATAACTAAAGGTTGTTTATAGCCCATGTATATGCCATTCAATGAACTTTTAAAGTAGTAGAAGCTAGGGGCTGGGGATTTAGCTCAGCGGCAAAGCACCTGCCTGGCAAGCGCAAGGTCGTGAGTTTGGTTCCTGGTACCGGAAAAAAACCAAAAAAAAAAAAAAAAACCCAAAAAATAAATAAATAAATAAAGTAGTAGAAGCTAAACATGTTCACAAAGCAGCTTGTTCTTGTCAAAAAAAATAAGAAGCCAGAGCCAGTGCCAAAAAATACACCTTTTGTTTTTGGTGTCAATAAGCTAAATTTGTCAGGAAACAAACAGAAGGATCTGCTGGGCCTGGTAGATTTTTCTCAAATCTGAATATTAGTTTCCTGCTTGCTTTTGCATGCAATTAATGTAAAATAAGTTGTACAAATATCTTCCAGCCTCACTCCTGGGGACTGTTCTCAGGAAAGGCAACTGAGAGACGCAGCCCCTACATGTGACCCAGTCTCCCAGCCTCTGCCTGTGCTCCCAGAAGACGGATTTCCTCTAGGCCACAGCTTCAAGTTTCTGAAGAGTGGCCCAGGAAGGTGTGTAATGGTAAATATTTCAAAAAGCCCTGGGGTGGAGCACAGAACACTGCAAGTCCCAGGTAAAGAGGGAAATTTTGAGGCAGTTAAGTCCAGGGTCATATTTTGAGAATCACAACCCTGTTCTTGCATGAGTAAGAACTGTGCCTCACATCTACTCCTGAGCCCTGAGAGGTTTTTCTATAATCTGCCAGAAATTTTGTTCTTTTCTGGTCTACCAGGCCCCATGCTGCACCACACTGGACCTCACCCCTTTGTTTTCTACACATCTAAAATATTGTAAATTAATCCAAAGGTTGGGCAAAGTTTGTGAAGAGCAAAGCTTTAACTTTAATCCATAATAGAAAACAAGCTCAAATACATTCCAGAAATCTCTGTTGATAGAAATATAATACTCTTTCCCATGAAGAGGGAATTTCCCCCAAACCTTTTTTATCCTTTGTTCAGGGCCCCTGCCTTTTCTAACACAATTCCCTGGTGCTTTTGTATGCAAAGCAGCCTGCTTCTCTACTCAACTCGAACTCCAAACTAGATTCTAGGTCCCCACTCTACATATCAATTAAATTGTTCTGCTCAAAAGAGGCCTAGTAACTCCAGGTCTTGATTTTCAGCAGCACAAACAGCCAGAGCCTTGAAAATAGAATTTTCTTACCACACCAAACTGTTAGGCGTAACCATTATCTATAGCAGAGGATAGTAACAGAATCATACCTACTTGTAATATCTAGAATAAGTCCATGTCCGGAAATAAGGGTGAAGGACAGAGTGTCTTCCAGTTATATGTATGTTTGAGTAATTGCAATTTATTAAAATTGTAAATTTCTTGACCTAGGCTGAAATGCTTGTCCTTACAAAGTACCTTCATAAGAGGATGTACTTCATGACAGAACACAAACACAATTTATAAACAGCATGGAAACTGTACACAGATATGTGTTTAGAGAAACTGAACTGTACCACTTAGTGGCCTCCTTCCTGTGAGCAAACTGCAATTAAATATGATTTCAGTACACAGTGAAGTCTTTCTAATATACTTTCTAAATTTTGACTTCAGGTGACTGCCTTGTCTTGGACTATTTCAGGGGTGGAGGTCCTCAGTGAAATATAGAGTATAGTGAACTCCTATCATTTATAACTCAGAAAAAAGAGCTTGAAATCTTACAGATTCAAAATGACCTGTTGCTGGAATGAAGGCACAAGACAAGAACAATTTAAAGCCTAAAAGTTGTCACCACTAGTAGACCTGAGCAGCAGATTTCTGAAAAGGCATATGATGGCAGATTCTTCTACAAAAGGGCTTCTCTCACACTCAGACACATCCTTTCCGTTGCAACTCACAGGACTGGTGGTAAGAAAGATTAGATGTATCAGAACAGTGTTTCTTTCTTCATACCAATTTCCTTAGTTTACTTTGTTTGTGTTATTATTTGATAATTCCTACTTCCTCTCACTATATTTCTAGGCTCAAGAGAAGTTAGAAAAGGCTATCATTTACTACCCTATCCCTAAATTCCCAGACCTAGTATACACCTAATATTAAATATACTGTCAATATTATAAAGTGAATACATGAATGAAAGAGCAATTGTTTATGTAGGAATGTGAGTCCTAAGGATAAAGCTGACCAAATAATTTCAGACAGTACAACAAGAATACAGAGAGAACTATCTGAAGATCTGGTACAGACAGCAAACAAACAAGGCAGGCTTCACCCATTATGAGTAACTTCAGAATCAACCAGATTATCACAACGCTATGAGGTAGGTGACAATAATAACAATGACCATGAGAAAAATAATGCCGAATTCCTGTTTTATACTTTACAGTGTCATAATCTACATTATGGCTATATTCTCATGGCAGATCTTGGGGTAGTCAAAGCAGAGGCATCAATAGCTCTGTTTTATGTAATGGGCAACTAAAGCTAAAAGAAATGTGTCAGAGCACTGCAGACACAAAGCAATTACATGTGACCAGTCTAAACGTATGCAGAAGGTGGCTCTGTGGAGCAATGGGTAGTGCACTGGACTTCTAGTAATAAAAGTGTGCAGAACATGAAGTGGGGAATGCACACTTGTCTTCAAATCAGTGCCACTCTGCAGGGTGGATTAGGCACAATAAAAAGACATGCATTAAGACCAGCACTTCCAGTTATACACATGTTCCTGCAGGATAACAGAATACACTTTTATGAAGTTAAATACTAACACTTATTTGTTGATTAAATGTAGGGATGGTTACATAAAAAAATTGAAAATGGAAAGAAAAATTAGATTCAAATAAGACATTAATAAAGCAATACTAAAATTGCAGATAATATTACAAATAATAAGGTATGAAGCTTAAAGGAATTTCTAAAATATCAACAATAAACTGATCAAATGGCTCAAAAGTAAAACCAAACATATTTATTCCATGAAAAATGATACTACAAAATCATTGAAATGTGAAGAGTGAAAGACAATGAACCTGAAAACTATAGGAAAATTGTGTAGAAAATAGTTCTTTAATACTTCATTATAGCTGTCATACCTGCCACTTATCAGCTATTTTAAATAGGAGACTAAACTTCTACTTTAGATAAATATTATCATTATTATCAAATGTTGTATACATAGCTTTGTAATCTTTTTATTAAAGATAACTCTCCCTCCAAGTTGTATATGCTACAGACTAAGCAGAAATATTTTCATAAACAGGACATCTCAATCACAAGACAGAATTGTCCCAGCTCTTCAAGTTTCTATATATGTGCCTAAAGTAGGGTGTTCTTAAACTTAATAGATATTTTTGCACATGTTCTCCAGTGAATAGTATAATATTCAGTTTTATACAACACCAAGCTTCAATGATGATCATTTTTCTAATCTTGTTTCTTGGAAATGGGTTATAAATGTTTTAAATACTGAGAATCATTTCAAAGAAAAACACTGAAATTGATAAGTATTTGTTGAGGCTGTGATGAGCTGTAGAAATAAAAAGAAATATAGTCAAGGCCAAGCTCATTTACAAGTAAAAAGAAAAAGAAAGGTCATAAGAAGCTATCTAATTAAGGCCATAGGTCATTTGGATGCCAGATACTTGGAGAAATATATTTTAAGAGAAATATATCAGGGGAAATGTTTTTTAATTGACATGAATGATCAATACATCAAAGATAAGGACAAAATTTCACAGATAATGGCTGATAATATAGAAGCTATGAGAAAAAGGAGCTATGCAGTATAATTACCTGAGCAATGCAACTATACCTCTTCCTCCAAATTAAAGTGGTATTTTTAGGAGTTTATTTTGAAAAGCAGGGTATTTTATGTCTTATGATTTTTTTATGCTATTTGTAATTTTCATGCCCATTGTACATAAATAATTGAAATTAAATTTACAGCAAAGGTCATGTCACTTTTTAAAATATAATATACAAGACAATAAAAATAGGAAAATTGTAAACCCTTTCACCTGTCATAAATGTTCTAAGCATGCCCTAATGTAAATTTTCTGTTGCTTTTCAAAAACCATACTAGATGTTTCTTTTAAATACAATAAGCCAACTCAAGCCTGAGGAGCACCACCCTTCTCCCAGAAGGGCTAGTAAGCAGACCCACATGTGAAGTGCAGTGCCCTGCCTGTGCATGAGCACACAGAACTGCACCAGAGGAGCAGCACCCCGTTGCCAGGGACAAGCAGACCCTGCCCAAGGAAAGTACCCCTCCCCTATATCAGTATGTAGACCTGTGACAAGGAAGCAGTGCCCTTCAACCCAGGAGCATAGTACAAGACAGCAGAGGCAAGGAATTAACAATTGATCTTACCCTAGATGAAGGCAACACCCAGGGTGAGAGGGGAGCAACCAGACTCCCAGCCTACATGTAGCAGAGACCAGAGGGCGATCACATTCCCCATCTCCCTACAGGAGCAAGGACATGCGGGCCTCTAGTTCAGGGAGGGCACCTCAAAAGCCAATAGGCTTTAAAGATAGGCATAGAAAAAAATTCACTGGTTACATTCCAAGACTGCAGGTCTTAAAAAGAAAGAGCTCATTCGATTACAGAATTTTTTTCATTGAATCACTCTTTTTTTATTTTTCTATTTTGTGTTATTTTATCTTCCATTCCTCAATTTTTCTGGAGGTTTTTATATTTTCTCCCATTTGTTTCCTCCTCTTTTAGTTTCTTTTCTCAGCTTTTCTATGTTTCTCTTCCAAATTTTTTTCTTTTCCTTC
>NW_004955526.1:744067-789725 GCF_000276665.1 Chinchilla lanigera | reverse complement strand
ATAAATAAATAAATAAAGTAGTAGAAGCTAAACATGTTCACAAAGCAGCTTGTTCTTGTCAAAAAAAATAAGAAGCCAGAGCCAGTGCCAAAAAATACACCTTTTGTTTTTGGTGTCAATAAGCTAAATTTGTCAGGAAACAAACAGAAGGATCTGCTGGGCCTGGTAGATTTTTCTCAAATCTGAATATTAGTTTCCTGCTTGCTTTTGCATGCAATTAATGTAAAATAAGTTGTACAAATATCTTCCAGCCTCACTCCTGGGGACTGTTCTCAGGAAAGGCAACTGAGAGACGCAGCCCCTACATGTGACCCAGTCTCCCAGCCTCTGCCTGTGCTCCCAGAAGACGGACTTCCTCTAGGCCACAGCTTCAAGTTTCTGAAGAGTGGCCCAGGAAGGTGTGTAATGGTAAATATTTCAAAAAGCCCTGGGGTGGAGCACAGAACACTGCAAGTCCCAGGTAAAGAGGGAAATTTTGAGGCAGTTAAGTCCAGGGTCATATTTTGAGAATCACAACCCTGTTCTTGCATGAGTAGAACTATGCCTCACATCTACTCCTGAGCCCTGAGAGGTTTTTCTATAATCTGCCAGAAATTTTGTTCTTCTCTGGTCTACCAGGCCCCATGCTGCACCACACTGGACCTCACCCCTTTGTTTTCTACACATCTAAAATATTGTAAATTAATCCAAAGGTTGGGCAAAGTTTGTGAAGAGCAAAGCTTTAACTTTAATCCATAATAGAAAACAAGCTCAAATACATTCCAGAAATCTCTGTTGATAGAAATATAATACTCTTTCCCATGAAGAGGGAATTTCCCCCAAACCTTTTTTATCCTTTGTTCAGGGCCCCTGCCTTTTCTAACACAATTCCCTGGTGCTTTTGTATGCAAAGCAGCCTGCTTCTCTACTCAACTCGAACTCCAAACTAGATTCTAGGTCCCCACTCTACATATCAATTAAATTGTTCTGCTCAAAAGAGGCCTAGTAACTCCAGGTCTTGATTTTCAGCAGCACAAACAGCCAGAGCCTTGAAAATAGAATTTTCTTACCACACCAAACTGTTAGGCGTAACCATTATCTATAGCAGAGGATAGTAACAGAATCATACCTACTTGTAATATCTAGAATAAGTCCATGTCCGGAAATAAGGGTGAAGGACAGAGTGTCTTCCAGTTATATGTATGTTTGAGTAATTGCAATTTATTAAAATTGTAAATTTCTTGACCTAGGCTGAAATGCTTGTCCTTACAAAGTACCTTCATAAGAGGATGTACTTCATGACAGAACACAAACACAATTTATAAACAGCATGGAAACTGTACACAGATATGTGTTTAGAGAAACTGAACTGTACCACTTAGTGGCCTCCTTCCTGTGAGCAAACTGCAATTAAATATGATTTCAGTACACAGTGAAGTCTTTCTAATATACTTTCTAAATTTTGACTTCAGGTGACTGCCTTGTCTTGGACTATTTCAGGGGTGGAGGTCCTCAGTGAAATATAGAGTATAGTGAGGTTTTTATATTTTCTCCCATTTGTTTCCTCCTCTTTTAGTTTCTTTTCTCAGCTTTTCTATGTTTCTCTTCCAAATTTTTTTCTTTTCCTTCCTTTCTTCTATCTCATTTTTACTTTTTTTCTTTTTCTTGCTCCCTCCTTCTAGTTAATTGTCCTTCCAGTATTTTGTTTCTCTTTACTCCTAAATAGGGCCTTTTGATTACTTTTCTGTCTTCTCTCTCATATGTCCTGATTAATTTTTCAAATTTTTGGTTTTTTTCATTTTCTGGTTCCAACCCCTTCCACCTTTATGAATCTCTAAATAGTTAACATTATACTATTATTGTTAGGACAGGAAATGTTGCTCCACTTAGTAGATATTTACTGTAGATGAATAGTGGATGAATAGTTGGTTTGTCTTGGTGTTCACACTATAATTATAAATCTCTTTTCTATGGACAAGAGTGCTACTTTATTGGTCCTTAGGGCAAGTAAATATTTAGTTTGTATTTGATACCACAATTGATGCTGATTTCATTACTATAGTCAAAGTGATAGAGCTACTGCTATTAATTGGTTTTCTTGAGATGCCAATATCTGGATTGCCTTGGGGTAATTAGCAATACTGTGGTCCATTCCTGGAAAACTGTGCACTGGGACAAACACAGTGCAACATCCCATCTCAAGTAAAAGGGAGGTGGTTGAATCTTAGGGAAAAGGCAATGGCCATTATTTAGCCCCACACAAAGGACATTACTGAAAAGTAAACATTAACTAAAGAAGTCTCTATACTAGAAACAAAGCTCCTCACTACAATCAAGCTACAAGGACCAATACTCACACAAAAAGTAGAAACACTAAAAAGTAGAAACATGAGAAAACAAGCAATAAAATACCCCTCAAAACTCCCAACTTCTCCAAAGCTGATCTATGAGGGATCCAAGAGGAAATCAAAAACTACACACCCAAATTATTCAAAATGAAATCAGGAGAAATTAAAAAAATAAATCAATAAGGTGCTTTGCAAGTTCACAGATTATATAAGTAATAAAACATTGGGCCAAATAAAATGATCAGTGACCCTACAGAAGAAAAGACTAAAAAAAATAGAAGAGCTGAACAAAATAATACAAAATATGAATGTTCAGTATAGAAAAGAATTGAGTCCATAAAAAAGGTCTAAATAGAAATTTGGGAGATTAAAAATTCTATCAAAAGTATAAGCAGCAGAAATGACCAACATTAAGACAGACTGGCCAAACTAGAAGATAAGGCTATTTTTGGTGAGCAATTAATTAGAGATATGTTGAAAAAAATACAAGAGAACATGAAAAGTGGATCCAGCAGCTCTGAGATAAAAGAATTTAATTCATATATAACTAAGGCATGTAAAACCCCAGATAGGCATAATCAGAAAAGAGTCCCTCCACAACACATCACAGTCAAAATCCTAGAAGTCCAATAAAAGACAGAATCTCAGAAGCAGTTTAAGACTGCTGGTGAATCAATCATACAGGAAAACCCAGTAGAAATACATGAGGTTTTTTAAACACAAACATTAAAGGCAAGGAGAGTTTGGAGTGAAGTGTTTCAAGCCCTAAAAGGAAACATTCCCAACCCAGACTGAAATATCTTGCAAAACTGTCTTCTAAAATTGATGGAGAAATATGATACTTTGATGATAAAGCACACTTAAAGAACTTTATGACCATCAAAGCAACACTCAAAAAAATATTCTTAAGGAAATATCCTAGAAAAACACAATGAAGCCAACAATGACAAAAGAATGAATATACCAGGTAGGATGATCAGTGAAGCAGAAGCCAAAGGTAGGTAATTAGCAACAGGAAAATTAAACAAGTCAATATCTATGAATAATAACTGTCAATGTGAATGGTTTCAATTCTCCAATTAGAGGATATATACTAGCAGAATGGATAAAGAAACAAAAGCCAATGGTATACTGTAACAAGAAACACATTTTCCCTAAAAACAAGCTAATCGACTAAAATGCAAATGATAAAAAACAACATTTCATGCAATAGGAATCCAGAAAAAAATAGGAGTAGGTATCCTAATTGCAGAAAAATTGGACTTCAAGCTAAAACTGAACAGAAGAGGCAAAAAAAAAGGTCACTACATATTGGTTAAGGGAACTATCCAACAGGAAGAAATAATGGTTATCAATATATGTGTAGTCCACAAAGGCATATCCAACTCAATAAGACAAACAAAATAGGACATAAAAATCAGATAAACATAAATGCAATTATACTAGGGAACTTTAAAATCACTCTGTCATAAATTGAGAGATCAATTAGGCAAAAAATCAACAAAGAAATATTAGTTTGACACACTTTCAAATAAATGTACTTAATAGATATGTATAGAGTTTTCCACCCAACAACAGAATACATGTTCTTTTTTAACAGCCTATGGAACTTTCTCAGAAATAGACCACATACTGACCAATAAGTCAAGGTTAAGTAAATGTTAAAAAATTGGAAATATACCATGCATATTATGAGATTATAGTGCAGTGAAGTTAGAAGTCAACAACATAAGATAACAAAGAATATACACAAAGGAATAGGAGCTAAACAATACAATCTTAACTAAAAACGGGTTCCAGAAGAAAAAAAAGGAAGAAATAGGAGAGTTTATAGAACAAAATCCTAATGCCAGTACAACATACCAGCACTTATGGGACACGAAGAAAGCAGTCCTAAGAGGAAAGCTTATAACTGCAAATGTTCGCATCAGAAAAAGCAAGATCAAATACATGACTTAACAATATACTACTAGATCCCAGATAAAAAGAACAAACCAAACCCAAACCTAGTACAAGAAAGGAAATTATATTGATCAGATCAGAAACCAATAAAATTGAGATCTCAAAAAATACAAAGAATTAATGAATCAGAAATTTGCTTCTTTAAAAGAATAAACAAAATGGGCAAATCCTTAACCAATTTAATAAAAAAAGGAGAAAAAAAATCAATGCAATTAGAAAGAAAAAAGGTGAAATCACAATAGACATTGCCAAAATAAAAAATACTGTTAACAAATATTTCATGAACTTCTAAATCAGTGAGTTGGAGAAATCAGAAGAAATGGATAGATTCCTAGATAACTGACCTAGAAAACTGAACCAAGAAGATTTTAAAACCTTGAATAAGCCAATAATGGGTAATGAAATTGAAGCAATAATATTTTTTTTAAAAACCTATCAACTAAGAAAAGCCCAGGTTTGAACGGGTTCATTGCTGAATTCCCCAAAAACTTTAGGGAAGTTCTAACACCAATGCTCTTCAAGCATTTCAATGAAATTGAAAGAAAAGGAGCACTTCCAGTCATTCCTGAAAACTATGATTACTCTGATTCCAAAGCCAGACAGCGATCAAACCAAAGAAGAACCACAGACCAATATCTGTAACACATTCCCACCAGTTCAAATCACCAGTGGTAAATACTTGACTTTCTCATCAGGTGGCTCAAATTACCAGTGGTACATACATGGTTGTCCCATCACCTGGCTTGTATGATTTGTGGTGCAAATGAATCTAATCATTTTTATCAGTCTTTTTACTAATAAAATTAATAAAAGTCTATATATGGATAGAATTTAGTTAATTGATTGAATTTGAATAATTACTGACCAAATATAAATATTAATACTATTCATACTAACAAAAGAGGATACACAGGTTAGCTAGATAGCAATATATGATTGAATTCAAATTATAGCCACTTGGCAGCAAGGTATACGAATTATGGTCCTGTTAAAAATCCTAAACAAGATATGGGGACACAGAATGCAATGAATCATCAAAAAGATTATACATTCCTGATCAAGCAGGCTTTGTCCCAGGTGTCTTAGTTACACTTAAGACAGACTCTTAGTTACACAATATCCAATTCCCCACAATTTAAAGAAGGAAAGGTTTATTTTGGCTCACAGTTTGTAGAAGTTTCTGTTCATAGTTGAGCAGCTCTAAGGGAGAGTTGCATGGTAGAAGAGAAGAGGTTCAGGGCATGGGAGGAAGGAAGCAGCATGGGATAAAGGGAGGAAGAGACATATATAACCCTTCCAGATCATGCCAAAAGTGACCCAACTCTTCCACCCAGCTTCACCTCCCAACATCACACTCATTTAAATCCATCAGTGTGCTAATCCAGTGATGAGTATCACACATCCATGATCAAATAACAGCATGAAACAGCATGAGGCTTTGGGAAAACAGCTAGATATAAACCATAAAATTCTGTCCCTACCCCCAGAAGACTCATGCACACCGCTTTATGCAAAATGCATTTAGTCTATCTCTAAGAGTTGCCAAAGTCCTAACACTTGAAGCATTGCTGAAAAGTCCAAATATAAAATTTCTTCTGAGATTTAAGACAAACTCTTAGCTGTGAGCTCCTGTAAATGTGAAAGTTAAACACTTCCAACATAAGGTGGCACAGGATAAACCTTCCTATTCCTAAAGAGACAAATAGGAGTATAGAAAGTAATAGGACCAAACAAGACAAAAATCCAGCAGGGCAAACATTAAATCCCATAGCTCCATGTCCAGCACCTGAGTCAATCTGTGGGAGATGTGAACTCCAAAGGGCTTATATAGCCCCACCTGTATAGCACTGCTGATAGTTGTAGCCCCTGTGGCCTCCCTTTTGGACTTTACTCACTACCAAGGTTTTCTTCAGATATTCCATGATCCTGACTTTTCCAGTGCACTGGTTTCCCCTCATAGCTTCACAAACTGCCCGCTCAGGGACATACTGCCTGTTCCCCCAACTTCTTCTAAAATCTGAGTGAATGCCTCCCTGACCCCACAACTCTTGCATTTTGCATGTACCCAAAACCAGCACTTGGATGACACCATTACCTGCTGCCAGCTGGAGCAATAGTTGAGCACTTTTGCATCTTTCTGGATATTGCAGAGGCCTCATAGTGCCAGGGTGGGTATGCATAGTGAACTGAATTCTAGAGAAACAATTCTCATTCTTTAGTGTTGTGGTTTATATCTGGATCTCCCCCCAAAGCCTCACATGCTCATAGTTGGGGCTTTTTTGGAGGTGGCTGGATCTAAGGTATGTGAATATGGATTAAAGGTGTGTGACAACTAAATTAGTCCATGGATTACTTTAGCATAGTTCTAGGTGTGGATAATGGGTGGGCCCACTCTAGGTGTGGGTGGCATCAACCAACAGTCTTGTAGCCTCAATGGAATAAAAGAGAAAAGGAGGCTCACTGCTTGCTGTTTCTCTCAGCTCTTCCATGGACTCTTTCTCCTCTGCCATCCACTTCTGCCATGTTGCCCAAGCTTAGAGCCAGCTGAATATGGACTGAAACCACTACAAATTATGAGATAAAATAAACCTTTTCTTCTTTAACTTGTAGGTGTTGAGTATTTTGTCTCATAAACAAGGAAGTAACTAAGACACTCAGGCTACTGCCACTCTGGAGCATGGGGTCCTGGAGCTCTCTTCTCATACCTCTCTTCTTTTGCAATTATGATTTTGCAAAGGGTGGAATCCTGCTAGTTCTTATATCTTCCAGCAATCCTTTCTACTGTCCTGTTCCAAAGTGCATGGCTTTTTAATACTAATCTACTGAGCATCCAAATTCTCCTCTGCTCTATCTTTGCAGGTCACACCTTTACCAGAGCTTCCTTTTTGGTCAAACTCAAAACTCTTTAAATGATTCTTCTGCACTGTTTGCTCTTGATTCCAAAGGTAGAGCTGACCAAAAGCCTCCAACAGTAGCCATGCCACCACCTCAACACTAGACAGAATTTCTTCTGCCAAATTAATTAGTCCATTTCCCTTAATCTCAGTCTCCCACAATGTCTCAGAATAGGAGCAAAGTATAAACAAATTATCTGCTACAGCATAACAAACATGACCTAGAGTCCAACTGCCAAAGCAGTCTTGCTCCCAACAGAAATCTCCCAACCTGGTCTTTACCAGCTACATTTCTATTAGCATTTCAATCTTCTCAACTCTGACCAGAATCTCCTATCATGCTCAGTGTGATGGTTGATACACTGTTTTGTTTTCAGGAGTCTAGAAGCTTAACTAATAGCTCAGCAGTTCTACCTCCTGGGGTGAAAAGGACATGCCCTTGCTGCTCTACGATGTTGTTCATTTTGTCAACTTGAGAAGTTTGCAAGATCAACTTTAAACTTCAAAGTGATTCAGCAGGGGGCCAGGGTCCTTACTTTGTGAACATCCTTAACTTGTGGAAGAGGAGGGCACAGAGATGGTATGGGTGTGGGCAGATAACCAGCATACAATATAAGGAGGAAAAAGAGGCTTGCTTTCTCCCACTTCTGCTCTTGCTGCTTTTGCTGTTTTCCACCACCGAGAACTGTTGCCCACTGCCATGTGCCACTCTGCCTTGAAGCCAGCTGAGTGTGGACTGAAGCCTCCACAAACTGTGAGCTAAATAAACCTTTCCTTCCTTAATTGTGGGCCTCAGGTATTTTCTCTCAGTAATGAGAGAAAAGTAACTAAGGCACTCAGCCTACAGAATTCTAGGGCTGATTTTCTTAGCCAGCATCTCCAAACCTTTCCAAACTCTTCCTGGAAGCCAGTTCCAAAGATTCTGAACCACATGACCATGCACTCACAGTAATGACCACACTTCTCTAGCCTCAAAATCTGTCTTAGTTACTTTTTCTCATTGCTGAGACACAATACCCAACGCTCACAATTTAAAGGAGGAGAGGTTTACTTTGGCTCACGTTTGTGGAGGTTTCACACTGGTTCCAAGGAAGGGGAAGATGAAAGAAGGAGATAGTAGAGAGGCTACGGTTCATGGGCATGGAAAGAAAAAAACTGCAAGGGATCAAGGAAAAAGGAAGGATACACAACCCTTATAGATCACACCACCAATGACTGTCCTCTTCACATCAAGCTTTATGTCCCAATATCATACCCAGCTATAAACCCATCAGTCAATTAATCCAATGTTACACATCCAGTCACCTCAAAAAGCCCCACCTGTGACCACATATAGGTTTAAGGGAACATCTAAATACAGCCCATAAAATGCTCAAAAGTAAAGGGCAACTGGGATGTGGGAAAAGAGAAGGGAAAGAAAGGGAAATTATGTATGTATGTACATACAGGATAGCTAAGATATTTGTGCTATTGTCTTCTATTATTTTACTGAAAGGAACAGTTAATGATTACTTGTTTGATCAATCCTGCATGTCTGTATTTGCTTTCTTGAGAAAACACTTAGAAGATATCAATACATAACACAACAACCATTGTTAATTTCCTACCACTTTGTAACTCTGTATTATTTGTATTGTTCTTATGCTATTTTGTAAATGGGTGTCTGTTTGTTAATGTTTTCCTTCTTTTATTTTTTAAAATAAATTTTAAAAATACCTAAATACAGCCCATCATACCAAGGAAAAAGCATGACTTAACATATGCAAATCAATAAATGTAATTTATCACATAAACTGAAAAAGGGACAAAAATCACATGATCATTTCAATAGATGCAGAAAAAGCCTTTGACAAAATTTAACATTCTTTCATAACAAAAAAAAAACTGAAAAATAGGAAGAAAGGGATATTATGTAAATCTAATAAATGCCTTTTATGACAAACCAATATTATACTAAATAGAGAAAAACTAAAAGCTATCCCTCTGAAATCAGGAACAAAACAGAGGTGTTCAGTACCACCACTCCTGTCCAACATAATATTAGTAACATTAACAAGAACAATTAGGTAGGAAAAGGAAAAAAAGCCATATGTATAGGAAGAGAAGAAGTCAAATTCTTTTTATTTGCAAATGACATGATCCTCTGCAAAGAAGACATAAAAAATCCATGAAAAGTCTCTTAGAATTGATAATCAAATTCAGGAATGTAGCAGGACACAAAATTGACACAAAAAATCAATAGTATTTCTGTACACTAAAGATGAACCCACTTAGAAAGATATTAGGGAAAAAATGTCATTTATGATGCACCAAGAAAAAATAAATTCTTAGAAATTAACCTAACCAAGAAAGTGAAAGCTCTCTACAACAAAACTATAGTTCTCTGAAAAAGGAGACTAAAGAAGACATCATACACTGTAAAGATATCCTATTCCTGGGTAGGCAGACCCAATGTAGATAAAGTAGTCATGCTTCCAAAGTCATGCTTCCTTTTGTACAGATTTAATGCAATGCCAATCAAAATTCCAGCAGCATTCTTCACAGAATTGGAAAAGACAATCCTAAGTTAATATGGAACCAGAATAGATCCAGAATAACAAAATCAGTTATTCACATAACAAAGGCGAAACAGGGGGTACCACCATGCTAGATCTGAAGTTATGTTATAAAGCCACTGTGATGAAAACAGCATGGTACTTGGACAAAATCTAACCCAAAGTTAGTACAAGGGAGGAAATTATAAATGGCAGAAATTAATGCAATAGAGACTAAGAAAAACAATATAAAGAATCTATGAATCAAGAAGTTGGTTATTTGAAAGAATAAATAAAATTGATAAACCATTAGCCAACCTCATCAAAAAGAGGAAATAAAAAATATAAATTCAAGCAATTAGGAATAAAAAGGAGGAAATCACAACAGATTCCACAGAACTCCAGGAAATCATCAAAGCCTATTATGATAACCTATATGTTAATAAGATAGAAAACACAGAAGAAATGGACAGATTGAATTGAATTGCTAAAACTAAATAAGGAAGATATAAGTAACATGATATCAGCCAATGAAATTGAAAATATAATTAAAAATTTACCAACAAAGAAAGTCCAGGCCCTGACAGATTCACTGCTGAATTCTATAAGATATTTAAAGAAGAACTAATGCCACTATGATGAAACTCTCTAAAGAAACTCAAAGGGAAGCAGTACTTCCAAAATCATTCTTGGAAGCAAGTATTACCCTGATTACAAAATCAGAGATGAACACAACCAAAAAAGAATACTACAAACCAATGGCCCTAGTGAACATAGAGGCAAAAATCCTTAAAAGATACTGGGAAACAGAATGCAGCAAATCATCAAGAAGATTATACATCATGACTAAGTAGTATTCATCACAGGAATGCAGGGATGGTTCAACATACGCAAATAAATAAATGTAATATACCATATTAATGGAACGAAAAACAAATATCACATGATCATCTCAATAGATGCAGAAAAAGCATTTATCAAAGTCCAAAATCCATTCATGATAAAAACTTTAAAGAAAATTGGAATAGATGGTCTTTACCTCAATCAGATAAAAGCCATCAATGACAAACCAACAGACAACATTATCCTAAATGGTCAAAAACTGAAAGCTTTCACTCTAAAATCAGACACAGGACAAGCATGTTTCATTTTCACTCCTACCCAATATATTTCTGGAAATATTAGCCAGAGAAATAAGACAAGAGAAAAAATAAAAGGAATAAAGATAGGAAAGGAAAAAGTTAAATTATCGTTATTTGCATTTGACATGATATTCTACATAGAAGACTCCAAAAACTCCACCAAAAAACTTGTAGATTTAATATTCAAATTCAGCTGTGTAGCAGGATACAAAGTCAACATTCAAACATCAATAGCATTCCTGTACACAAGCAACAGACTCACTGAGAGAAATTAGGGACAGTACAACCTTCATAATAGTATCTAAAAAATGAAATACTTAGGAATAAACCTAACAAATGATGTAAAAGACCTGTACAGTGAAAAATACAGTATCCTTAAAAAGGATATTAAACAAGACATCAGAAAATGGAAAGATACCCCTTGCTCATAGATAGGAAGGACCAGCATAGTGAAAATAGCCATACTCCCAAAACTGCTATAGGGATTTAATGCAATCCCAATCGAAATACCATTAGCATATCTCACAGATCTAGAGAAACACTCCTGAAATTCATTTGGAACTAGAAGAGACCTAGAATATGGAAAGCAATTCTCGGCAACAAAAGCAAATCAGTAGGCATCATCACCCCAGACCTGAAATTATACTACAAAGTTGTTGTAATAAAAGCAGCATGGTATTGGCAGAAAAACAGACCTGAAAGTCGATGGAACAGATTAAAAGATGCAGATGCAAACCCAACACAATTCAGCCACCTTATCTTTGACAAAGGGGCTAAACACCTTCACTAGAAGAAACATAGCCTTTAATAAGTGATGCTAGAAAAACTAGCTTTCTACATGCCAAAGACTAAAACTAGACCCATGTCTATCATAATGCACTAAACTAAAGCCAAAAATGGATCAAAGATCTAAATATTAAAACAGAAACACTAAATTTACTGGAAGAGAAAATAGGTAGAAATCTCAAAAAGATAGGTGTAGGCAGAAACTTCATGAACAAAATCTAGACTGCAAGGGAAATATTACAAAAAATCAAGATCTGGTATCTCACTTTATTAAAAAAAATGTGCACAACAAAAGAAATCACCAATATAGTGAAAAGACAATGCACATAGTGGGAAAAATTTTGTGCCAATTGTCCTTCAACTGACTTATGTCTAGAACATATAAAGAATATAAAAAATCAGACCCCAAATATTCAAAGACCCAGTCCAAATTAGACATCTGAGATGAATACACAAGTGGCAAGAAGAAATACAAATGGTAAATAAATGTATGAAAAAATGCTCAACATTATTAGTCATTCAAGAGATGCAAATTCAAACAACCCTGAGATTCTGTCTCACCCCAGAAAGAATGGATATTATGAAAAAAATCAACCAATAACAAATGCTGGAGGGACTGTGGAGAAAAAGGAACCCTTTTCTACTGTTGATGGAAGTGTAGACTGGTGCAACCACTAGGGAAATCAGAGGGGAGATTCCTTAAGAAACTAGGATTACAGGTCCTGTTTGACCCAGATATTCCCCTTCTGGGTATCTGCACCTAACATCATGCCCAATGGTAAACAAAGCAAAGATAAAAGTAGTTAAAAACCTTAGTTGAATACCTTCTCAAAGTTTGCAGTTAGAGGCCCAGTAACTTTACAATCTAACAAAACAATAAGACAATAATGTGTAAAAGAACATGACAGAACCAGAGTAGGTAAAATAATGTCCTGTATTCTAGCAAAAATTAGCAGCATAGCAAAGAATTTGGAAAAGTATGTTCCAGGAGAAAAAAAAATCACTTAGTAGAAATTATCTCCAAGGAGGCCCATATGTTGAATTTAAAATGGGCCACAGGGGGTTGGGGGTTTAGCTCAGCGGCAAAAGTGCCTGCCTGGCACGTGCAAGGTCGTGAGTTCGGTTCCCAGTACCGGAGAAAAACCAAAAAAAAAATAAATAAATAAAAATAAATAAATAAATAAAATAAAATGGGCCACAGACTTGAACACACACTTGACAAAAGGAAATATAAGATTTGCAAGTAAGAGTAGGAAAAATATTCAATATTATTAAACAGCTAAGAAAAACACATTAAAACAAATATGAGATGACATTTTTTACCCAAAAGAATAACTAATATTTTAAAAATTTAATGTTATGATTGAGATCTGAAATGTCCTCCAAAAGGCTCACTGTGTTGAAGCCTTGGTTGCCAATTAACAGGATTTTGGGAAATGACTGGATCATGAGGACTCTAACTTCAAGTAGATTTATCTATTGATTCCTTCATCAGCTGACTGGGCTTATTAGGAGGTGGTGCCTAAGTGGATGAAGCAGGACACTGGAGGCATGACTTTGAAGGGTTGATTTTGTCCATGGATCTCTCCCTCCCTCCTTGTTTCCTCCTGCCTCCCCCTCTCCCTCCCTCCTTCCCTCATTCTCTCCATCCCTCCTTCTGGTTGCAATCAGATTAGCAGCAGTGTTCCTCTGCCATGACCTTCAGTGGGCTCTCCACAAACCTAAAAGCGATGGAGCCAGTTGACCATGGACTGAAATTGTGAGCCAAAGATAAACCTTCCCTCATTAAAACTGTTATTCTCAGGTATTTGTCATGGTGATACAAAGCTAACTGACATAACTAGAAACACTGAATATTGGCCAGGATCTATACCACCTCTTATGCATTGTTGTGCATACACTTTGGAAAACTATTTGGCAATATCTCAAATAAAGTTAAACATATATTCATCCAATGACGTATTAATTCCACTATGATACTTACTCAATGTAAAAGGAAATTTCATGTCAACAAATAGACTTGTATAAAAATATTGATACCAGTTCTATTTGTGATGGGGAAAAATGAGAAGTATCTTAATGACCATCAACAGGACAGTAAAACAACACATCGTGTCATAGTCATGCCATGAACTAGTACACTAAAAATCAACAAACTAATACTATGTACAGTAATAACAGTTGAATCTTAAAATCATTGTTATGCCAAAGTAGCAAGACATAGAAAAGTAAGTATATGATGGTGTTTCTATGAGTGCCAGGATTGCTAAAGCTAAGGTACAGTGATGGAAATCACATCAGTGTTTGTCAAGGGGTAGGAAAAGGGGAAGAGACTCAAGGAAATCCTCTGATGGATGGAAATGCTCCACATTTTAATTTTTGAGTGTTTGTGGATGTACACATTTATCAAACATCATCAAAATGTGAGCTTAGGATCTGTGTATTTTATTCTATGTAAACTGTACTTCAGAAAAATTAGTTTTTAAAAACTATAAAGCTATACTATATAATATTTATAACCCTTATATTTATTTAATTAGACTTGAAAATAAATAGGTTGGCTTTTGCAAAATCTAATTAATTGGAAAGTCTGACCTCAGAAATCTGATTTTTATAAAGTTTATATCTCTGCTACCATAAGTTCCTGAAAACCTGAAACCTGCACACACACGCACATACACACACACACACACACACACACACACACACACACACACAATCCCTTCAAAAGACTGACTTCTATAAATATAACTGTTTTGGCTTCTGTTCCCTTAATAAGGTCCTATTCTTAGCAAGGACCAGGCATGAAAATGTGAGCTGCTTGCAGATTACATCATTTTCTGGTAAGATCTTTGCCATTTTTAAAAAGGGTTTCTGGAGAGAAGCCTTTATATCAAAGAAGAGCACAACTTTCAAGCACCTTGGAAGAGAGAAACCAGAATAATTGAGGTCCAAGAACATCTGTCAAATGACTCCACTCAGATTGTCATCTATAAAGTTGTGGACATATTCACAATTTTCAGTCTCGAAATTTGGAATCGGGAAAGTAACTAATATGTAATATTTGTTATGAGAAATTATGCCTGTAATTAGCTGGGTTTTTAAAAAGCATATACAGTGTATGATGCTAGGGAGCTAAATAACAAAGTATTACTTGTGTTCACTTTCATTAGTAAAATGACTAAAGATTTTCTTAAAATCTAGAGAAATTCCTCTGTGTTTAACTGTAAAATATGCTATTAAATTTTAATTCTGAAAGGAAACTTCTGTCACTAATGGGGAAGTTATCATGAACTGATGCCTAGATATATATTTTCAAATAAGTAAGTTGTTTATAGGAATAATAAACTTTGAAGACTCAATCTTATCTGTAACCTTTTATTTTTTGAGACAAGGTCTCCCCAGGGAGTCCAGGGTGGCCTTAAACTCACTATGTAGCCCAAGCTGGCCTCAAACTGGCAGCAATTCTCTTGTCTCAGTCTCCTGAGTACTGGAATTACAGGTATGTGCCACACCACCTGACTAACTATCACCTTTTAAAAACTAGTCACAGATACCCAACATATTTGCTTTTTTCTTTCTTTATTATAGTATATTCCGCAAGCAATATTCTTACCTATTACTTATCTTCACATGTTATAAATCTCAGTTAATGAATCATCTAACATTTGTTCCATAATACTGGGTGGTTAGCAGTATTAGGAGAGCAAGCTGCCATTTTCTATTCATGCATGAACCCAAAATTAGTTTGTTTAGTCATTGTATGTAATTATATTTCATGTAATATTGCATGACCTCCTGCCTTAGTTTCCTCATCTAAAAAACTGGAACAGATACAGTATTTTCTTTTGACAAAGTCTATACATAAAGGAGGGAAATGTACAATTTTTCAGTTCTATTTTTATTAGTACACATTTACAGTAAAAAATGATTACATTCTTCCTGTGGAGTTACTACATGTACATCACACATCCTCATTCGTTTTTTTCAACCCTTTCTCCACTTCTCCTCTTCCACTCCTTCTATCTCTTGATCCCCTGCATATTTGAAAAGGATCAACCCACCTACTTCCTATCATCCGTCTTTCATTTTGCTCATTATACTTTGAGTTTCTCATATATGAGAACCCATGTAGGATTAAACTTGTATGCCTGCTTTATTTCACTTAACACTGTGGTCTCAGGACACATCCCCTTTCTTACGAATGGCTACAGTTTATCCTTGCAATTTTTAAATGGTCAAAAGTTTAAAAATGTATTAAGATAACTACAATTTGAAAAGGAACATGAGAAATGAAATTCTGATTTGTTAACACAAAAATAATTTAAAATAATTGATTTCCTCCTGGAAAGGATAATGACGATACCCAGAAGAAATAAGGATTTTGTGAAGATATAACCACCTTATACTGTATCAATGGAAACTTTTTCAAAGAAATTTGATAGTAAGAATTAAAAGCATTAAAGCTATTTGCTATTGGTTGATTTCTTGATGATAGCTATTTAAATAACCTGATATCAGTCAATGAAATTGAAAATGTAATTAAAAACTTACCAACAAATAAAAGCCCAGGTCCTAACAGATTCACTGTTGAATTCTACAAGAAATTTAGAGAAGAGCTAATGCCACTAGATGAAACTCTTTAAAGAAATTGAAAAGGAAACAATGCTTCCAAAGTCACACCTAGAAGCATGTATTACCCTGATACCAAAACCAGAGAAGGATCTAACCAAAAAAGAAAACTACAGGCCAATCGCCCTAATGAACATAGATGCAAAAATCCACAATAAGATATTGGCAAACAGAATGCAGCAAGTTATCAAGAAGATCATACACCAAGACCAAGTAGGATTCATCCCCAGGGTGCAGGGATGGTTCAACATATGCAAATCAATAAATATAATGACAGAGCCAAAGACAAAAATCACATGATCATCTCAATAAATGCAGAAAAAAATTTGACAAAGTCCAACACTCATTCATGATAAAAAAAAAATCTAAAGAAAACTGGAATAGATGGTCTTTATTGCAACATGATAAAACCCATCTATGACAAACCAACAGCTAACATTATACTAAATGGTCAAAAACCAAAGCTTTTATTCTAAAATCTGGATAAGTCTTTTATTCTAAATCCTACCAGTTTGCACCAGAAAACCTGTGTCCAACACCACTATCTTTTTAGAGTGAGATGGAATCTCAGCATAGTTTTAATTTGCACCTCTTGAATGACCAGTGATGATGAACACTTTTTCATACATTTATTTGCCATTTGTACTTAATCTAAGCGTGTACTCATCCCAGATGCCCATTTTTTATTATGTCTTTAAATTTGAGGAATCTGTTTTTTTAATTCTTTATAAGTTCTAGTTACTGGCCCTTTGTCTGAACACCTGGCATAATTTTTTCCCACCGTGTGGATTGTCTTTTCACTCTATGGGTGATTTCTTTTGCTGTGCAAAAGTTTTTTAATAAGACGAAATCTCAGTTGTTGATTCTTTGTAGTATTTGCCGTGTGATCTGTGTTTTGTTGAAGTCTGCCTACACCAATATCTTCAAGAGTTCTACCTACTCTCTCTTCCAGCAGATTAAGTGTTTTTGTTTTAATATTTAGACCTTTGATGCATTTTAGTTTTACTTTCCAAATGCCCATTAACCAATCAATGTATAAAAAAATGTATTTTTTTAAAACATTGGAGTACTACTCAGCCATAGGGAAGGATAAACTTGAGACATTTATAACTAAATGAATGGACCTCAAGACCATACTTTTAGGTGAAATGAGTTGAATAAACTTGTAAATATCTCATTGCCTCTCTGGTGTGAGAAACTGAAAGTGTAACAAAGAACCGAAATGTATAATAAATATTGTGAATTAGGAAGAAACTTTTCTAAATATAAAAAAGAAAACTCAGAATGGGGGAGGAGGGAAAAGGAGCGAGAAAAAATATGAGAAAGGAAAGATAAAATGGAAACAAAGCTTTGTAAACAAGGAGGGGAAGAGGGGTTGAAGGGAGTAAAGGGGAATGGTAAAAAGAAGAGGGATCGAGAACCAGCACAAATTCCCTGTGATGAATGTGATCAATATGTATATCTAAATTATTCCAATAAACTTAATTTTTTAAATAGTCATATAAAAAAACAATTCTTTTCATTTCTTCACTAATCGCAATCTCATCACAATTTAGGGAAATAAGTAACCAATCAATGCATGTATGTACATTAAACCCAATTAGAATTAGGGCCCAGCAACTGCCACAAAGCCATGTGATCTCCATCTCTTCATGTTAGAAGACTTATTAAGATCAGCTTGGAATAGATTTAATTTAGATTTCTTTCTATTTTTCTCTAAAGGATGAAACTATCATACATACAGAGAGAGAGACAGAGATGATAAAGATAAGAGATAGAGATAGATACAGAAAAACACGATAATCAGATTCAAAAAGCATGCCAAAACAGATGAATATTATTTGCAACAGAGATGAGAAGGAAAGAATTGTTTTCCTTATAATGGTCTCCCACATAATACAAAACTGAAAAAAGGGGCAAGTATTTGAATGCTGATTTGCAAAAGGACAATTTGAAATGACCAACTAGGATATTAATATATTCAATTCTACTAATGTAAAAATGCAAACATATGGTACTAGTTTCCACCTGATAGAAATGTGAAAGTGAAAAGAGATGTGCAGCTTGTAGTGCTGCTTCACATCATCCACACAATCTTATCCTCTTTTACCAGTGTGAACACAGGCACTACACACACAAACACACAGATATCCCCACATGACACACATAACACAAATGTAATTCTCATATTACATATACATATCTGTACATATGTATGTATGAATCCATAGTTCCTAAGACTTCCATTTAACTGAAGAATTCTTAAAAGAAGATATACACTACAACAGTAGACAATTACTAGCACTGATGTTCAACTGAGAAAAAATATTTCATCGAATTTTCATTGTTGCCTGAAACTTTGTGGAACATTTTAGTTTTCATAATCAGAAAGCAGTAAATACTTATGTCCATTTTTAAGAAGTACAATGCAATACTAACATAACCAAAGCCAAAACATGAAGACAGCTTTGTTTTTCCCAGAACTATACTTGCAATCAGCCTCTCACTGAGGTAGTCCCTCACTAAATCCTACCAGTTTGCACCAGAAAGCGTGTGTCCAACACCACAGTGTTCTAAAGAAGGTGTCATAACTAAAGAAAAAGCATTACAGGGTAGCACATTCTTGTAGCATTAGCACTGGGAAGGCTGATGCAGAAAGATTACAAGTTCAGAGCCAGGCTGGACTACATAGTAAGATCCTGTTTTGCTGTTGTTGTTAAGTATGGCAGGAAAGAATCAAAATTCACGTGGTAGGCTTACCAAACTTGTTTAATAGTACAGCATTCAAAAAGAAAGTCCTACTAAACATGAGGCATATTGATGAATGGGCATAATCCATACGTTATCACACTGAATGCTTAAACACTTTGCATCATTAATTCATGTTGGTTAAAATTAAAAGTCCTGTTAATGACACCTAAAATGTCAAATTTCTTTACAAATACAAATCCATTTATATTTCATGGCTGTTTAATTTCTTAGGGGAGGGATAAACATCTTTCAGATAAAGTAATTTCATATGATGGCATTGCAGAATTGACATTATTTTCTATATTTAAAGTTATTTTAGATATGTAGATAGTGCATGAAATTCACTAAAAACCAAAATTCTTTTTTAAATCATAAATAATAGAACTATAATGAACCATGTTGAACTGCCCAAGACTAAATTCTACATACCTATTTATTTATAACATACTTTTTGTTGTCTTTGTTAAATACTAGAGATTATTTTCTTGAATTCTCACATTTTCCCTTCTTGAAACTGTAATCTCAAGACTATTCAATAAAATACATGTAGCCACTTATTAAGAGGAATCAGGTTTTCATTTTGATTTGTCTTGTTTTGTTTTGTTTACTGGGGTTTTTGTTGGTGGTATTTTTTGAGACAGGGTCTTGCTATGTTCAGGCTGGCCTGAACTCATTTTGTAGCCCATACTGGCCTCAAACTTTTCATGATCATCCTGCACTGACCTCCTGAATGTTAGGATTACAAGGGTGCACCACCATGCCCAGATCATAAATAATGTTAATAAAATAACTAAGACTAAGAACTAGCCAATGGATTTTGCAATGTAGTTTCTTTTATAATCTTTGATAAGGGCAGCTTTCTACAGTTTTATGTAAAAATTAAGTGTGCTTAATTCCAGAGAGAATAAAGTAACAAACAGATTATGGGAAATTACAGGAAAAGGAAATTAACTGCATGAAAACAAACATGAACTGGCAGTTGAATGGCCATCCTTTATAAGTTTGACCAGATACTCTTTCTGAAAACAGATAAGCAATTTAAGACACAAAGACAAGTTGTCTTCTATGCTTGGACAAATCCTCTTTGCATGACATATCTTCCAACAATAGAAATGCTTTGCTCTTCTGTCTTAGCAATGGCTGAATGCCATCAGAGCAGGTAAGCTCCTGGGTTGCAGTGAGCCGTTTATTTTGGTTGTCTTGAGCAAATATATAAACTTTTGATGACTCAAACTAAGCCATTCAGTATCTAAACTCCTATTTATTCCCAGCTGCACAAAACTGTGGTTTAAAAAAAAGTAGATAAGAGATAACAAATGGATAACTAAAAGCTTTGAAAACTAAGTTAGGATCATTTTTCCTCATAATACCCATTGTACAAAACTAAATCACTAAGTGTGCTCAGTGATCTGTCAGCATGCAATGATAAAGTTAGAAATGTTAAAACAAAACGTCTTTTGAAATATCTTATCTTCCCAGAACTGTTAAGCAAAGATCCCTGGGAGATGTTCTTTCTTTGCATTTGAGAAAGATTAGCTTCTGTGAAGTTACTTTCACAGTCAATACACTGACAGATTGCTCTGAAGAGGGAAAAAATATTATTTTATCTATTAAAGAAATAAGACAGTTTTACAAGATAAATATCAATCTCCTTAGCTGCAAATGGAAAATATAGATGGGTTGAACACTGGAAGTATGCAGATTATATAAACCTTCTCCGATCCATGTCTAACTATTTACTCCTTTAACTATTTCAAAAGCAATTTCCTGTTTTACTGTGAAGATACCAGAAGAATAAAACTTGTTGTTATTAACACAGTAGGCCTTTGACTAAGAAATCAGCACATAGCACATATTTTGAGTTCGCCCTACTAGTGAATGTCAGGATCCACTATTCCTAATAGAAAATGTCAGTGTTTTCTTTGTGACTTTCTGAATCACTGCAATGTAAACAAGGCTATTAATTTACTCTAGCTCCCTACAGGAATTTTTTGCTTTATCTTCTCACCTACATAGCCAATTTTCCATTAGCAAATGTAGAAGAATTCTTATATAACTATCAAACTGCTTTAATTCAATTTGCCCACCATATAAGTCAGTTTATTTCCAGGGCTCAGAAGTCACTTACTTGTCTTCATTGTCTGGCCAATAGGTTGTACATTCCTATAGGTTTTATTTTTGAGTGATAGCAACACCCAAGTACAGTAGATGACTTGGACCATGTAAAGAAGGTATAATGAGGAAAAAAAATGGTTTTGAGTCAGTTTCAGTAACAATAATTACCATTACATATTCTCCATGTTGGACCCACTAATAATGCCTAAATTAAAAAGTTGCAGGTGGTGACAGTCTCTTTAGTATAGATGCTACATAACACAAATGCAAAAGCTCCAGATATATTCTTAAATACAGTTAAAGTAATGTAAGTATAAAATCAGGAGCTTCTCTAAATGCCCACATTTATCTGACTTATTTCCGTACTTAGCACGGTGAGCTTGTCTTGTCTTTTCTCAAATACACACCAATGCATGCTATTATTAAGCAAGCATGCTCATCAAACTTTTCTTAAGTTCTTCATGCATTCTTTATTTGCTTTCCTTAAACATTAGCTTATTTTCTTTCATTTTTGCTCATACTCTTCCTAAGCATAACCATGCTACATCTTCTTTTCTGACTTTTACTTTAAAAGTTAATTTATCCTTTTACCTGCACTTTGAACCATTTTGTCCCCTCGTGCCCTTTGTCTCTACTTTTTTCTCCACACCGTATATTTCTCCCCTAATGTACCTGAGGTTAAAGACTTTATTGAAGGCATTTCCTTTGTCTTACTTACAAGTTAAGAGATGACCGAAATGAATCCCACACATGTGCATAAATATAGAAATATGGAAATGGGACAGGAAATTTGTGTCAGATTCTCCAGTGGACCAAAACATGCTGAAAAGAAATGAAACAAATAAGGTAAGATGCAGAGAAAGCAGCAACAACCAGCTTTAGAACCCTGAAAGTTGGCAAGCGCAAGGTCGTGAGTTCGGTTCCCGGTACCGGAGAAAAACCAAAAAAAAGAACCCTGAAAGCAAAGTGGGAGCCAGTAAGGGAGCAGCAAAGTTTGGGTCACAGTCATTAACAGTAGTTCTGCCAAACAATAACTCGCATTTGCTTTAGAGTTAATCTCCCAAACAAGCTCAAGAGGACAATCTTTCAAATGTATTCCTTGATTAATTGCAGTTTAAGTTACAAAATTCTTTTTTCTTTATAATTCAAGATTCTCAAATGTGAACATGCCTAGACTAATAATTATTATTAGGCACCAAAAAAAGATTATAATAACATTCCCCTACAAAACTTCATTATACATTCTAGACAATAACAATTTTAAAATGATTTTTAAAGGAAAGGGTGAAAGTAGAAGTAAACCAGACCAAAGGTCAAATGTAGTTATTACAAGTAAGCATTTAACTGAATGATGAGCTTGCTGGCTGCTAACATGAAAGAGAATCACAATACATAATAAATTCTTAGTATCTGCTCTCAGGAAGTAACTTTTCCAGAGAAGCAAACTTGAAACTTTTGCCCATGCTAACTTCAGAACACAAGTTTATTCTTTTTAAGCATGATATATTTTAGAATATCATGAAAGCCTTTAATCCTTAACCTAAAAACATCACATGAATTTTATATACAATTTCAAGACCTTATAAACTAACAGGTCTATCCTTGAAGCCTACAGCAGTCCATGATCTACAGGTTAAGGATTCTTGTCATTGGAGTGGTATTTGTGTAGACTTAAACTTCATAGTGGAGAACAACATCAAAAATTGCAAAGGTGGTCTGCTTTTATATATTCCTTATTTTTTGCCAGTTGAATAATATTAAAGAATACTTCAGCAAAAACAATTTGGTGAGAAAAGTAAAGTCATGAATTATATGCTGAATTAGAATATCTATGTTTGACCTTATGGCTAAATGCCTGCTACCTTTTATTTTTCATGACATAAATGACTTCTAATAATTTATATTATCTACAAGTATACAACCTGTAATACTCAGATAAATAAATCAAATAGCAATCTATCATTCTCTTACTTTATAGTTTACCAATGTACATGTGCAAACAATATATTATTTGGTTTTCCTTCCTTATGTGTGGTCCTTATAAAAACAGAATTATCTGTAGCTTTTTTCATTCCACGTTGCAGCTCCAAAATTCACCTATACTATTATATGTCACGTGATTATATAGTATTTTATTAAATAAATAAAACACATTTTCTGTCTTTCATTAGAAAGCAATTCAATTGACTTCAATTATTTACTGCTAGAAATTGGGCAGCAGAGAAGGAGGTAGTGTGGTTGAATATAGGAGAAGCCACGTTGGAGCTACTCAGAGAAAATCAACTAAAAACACAGGTAATTGGAAGAAAGGAAGGACATGCATCTTGATGCCAAAAACAATCCAAAGAGACTTGTACGTCAAACCAAACATAGACATAGGAGTTTATAAAACGGCGAACCAGCCCACAAGGCTGCCAGTGGTACTGCCTCCCATGCATAGAGCAAGATTTCCCATTCCGGGAAGTTTCAAAAAAAAATTGATTGACTGCAAAAGTGTGGCTAGCTCAAAGCACAGAGAATATAAGGCACTTTGCTTCTTTTTCCTTCCTCCACACAGAGGACGCAGCAGCCTGGCAGCGAATTTTGCCAGCACACACCAGGGCAAGTGTCCAGGAAACTGCTACCTCTTTCTTGACAGGCCACCAGCTTTTTTTTCAGCACTCTAGTGGCTAACTGGAACCCTTAGTGACGACAAAGTTAGGGACCATAGCACAGGTGGTGAAAGCACTGAGTGCGATAGCACGATTCTTCTATCCTGTGGCCAGTGGCTTCAGAGGGAGACGCAAACACATGGGATTTAAACAGCCTTAAGCTGCCGTGGAGCAAGGAGTGGGAGGTCAGTGCTCCTCCTGATGGAGAGGAGCTTATGGAAGGACTGAGCAGCCTTGGGATGCTGTCACAGCACAGCAGTACCCTCCTCCACCCTCCACAACCTCCCCCCACCGGCAACAAGTGGTGTGACAGGATACAGGCATGCCAGTAGGGGTGGAACAGAGAAGGATGCTCAAGGACCCAGAGGGGCCACCAGTACACAGGACTGGGAGCAGCCCCAGACTGTCCCATCCAGAGGCTGCCACAGCAACTGGCAGAGCACCACAGACACAAACAGGATGGGAATATGGATGGGCTGCCCAGACATACAGAAAGTTGCTGCCTGAAGACCAACCCTAGACCCCATATCCAGAGGGCAAGTCATTCCTATCACCAGCACTAAACCTACCGCAAAATTGGCAAGGTTACCTGGCACAGTTTTGGGCTCTGATTTACATACTACTACAGAATTGTGGACACCAGAGGAACTTTATTTTTTTTTATTTGTTTCTTTTTCCTTTTTCTGTCTGATTTTGTTTTGGTTGTTTAGATTTTTACTTTTATTTTCATTTTGTACTGTTTATCTTCTTTCTTTTTCCTTTCTTGAATTTATGATATTTTCATGTGAGTGAGCATTGTCTCTTATCATCCTGGTTTGCTTCAATATTCTTTTCCTTTCTCTTTCATTCTTTCTCTCTTGTCCTCTGCAGCTTCCCAAAGCTTGGATGATCATCCTTTGCCCTCTATCATTGCTTCTACTATATTTCTCTTGATTTATCTCTGTTTTGTCCCATATCCCACTTAAATTTCCCCCTACAGTGTAAAATCACTCTACTGTAGGAAAACTCATTTCATACAAGTTCCTGGTTTATGTTGGATTTTATTATATAATTGTAGATATTGCTGCTATGGTTAAAGGTACCAAAATAATAGGGGTCACACTTTGTCAGATGCTAGGTGGTGCTTGATATTTTGTTATTGCTCATTGTACTACTTTAGCTAGGATTTCATACTTGTTGTAATCAGTTGATTTCCCTTCTATAACAACATTGTGAATTGCCTAGGATCATAATGATCACCATAGACCAGTACAAAAGAACTGTTTACTGAGACAAATAGCAACTTCTCATCCCTAGATAAATGCAAAGGTAGGGTCTTGGGACAGACACAAAGACTAAGAGCCTCCTACACCTAGAAGACATCTCTGAGGGACAAACATTTCTTAGGGAAGCCTTGATACCATGGATAAAGGTATCAACATATGAAATTTACAAGCATCAACACAGAAAACAAAATAAAATTTAAAAATAGAAAATGACATGACAGAGAAACAAAATGCAACCTCAGACCTCCAGCCTAAATAAGACAACTCCAGGGGATAACAAGATGGAGGAAATCAGAAGCCAATAACCTGAAATTTCTGAAATGAAGCTGAAAAACAGCTGAATGGGTCTACAGAGGAAGATAGGTCAGAAATAATCTCTCAGGTAAAACCAGAAATGACAAGCAAAATGAAGGACTGGCTCAGTGAACCTAGGGCAGACACAGAGAAAAACAGAGAGGAGTTTAGGAAAACAATGGAAAGCATGAATGCCCACTAAAAGAAATAAATGAAATCCACGAAACAGATTCAAACAAGTATCCAGAAAATTAAAAACTTCACTGAAAGTATATGCAACTAACTGAATGAAGACAAGGACAGAATATCAATTCTAGAAGACAGGACTGTGGTTAGATACCATGAAAAGAAATATATCTTTAAAATAGCAACATATCATGAAAAATCTATCCAACAGCTACAAGACAATACAAAGATCAAAAATATATGATTGATTGGAATCAATTTTAAAAAGCCAGACAGTGTAGTTGTTGTTGTATTTTTCCGGTACCGGGAAGCAAACTCACGACCTTGCGCTTGCCAGGCAGGCGCTTTGCCGCTGAGCTAAATTCCCAGCCCGCCAGACAGTGTAAAATGACAAAAAAAAAAACCTGTTCAAAAAAGTAATGGTAGAAATCTTCTCAAACATAGAAAAGAAATTTGACATACAAATAAATGAAGTGTATAGAATTCCAAACAGGTCTGACCAAAACAAATCTACACCAAGGCATATAATAATAAAGAAAAACTATTCTAGTCTTCTTCCAGCAGAAGACTAGAAAATTAAAAGCTGTTAGAAAAGAAAAAGAGATCACCAGTAAAGGGAAAACCACCAGAATCAGATATTTCAGTACAATCCCTAAGCCAAGGAGAGTTTGAAAAGAAGTATTTCAAGTGCTGTAAGAAGACAAAATCCAATCCCTTATTACTTTACCCTGTAAAACTGGCCTTCAAAATAAATGGATAAATAGGATATTTCCATGATAAAGACTAGAAGAAGAAATTCATAACCACCAAGCAAATTACAAAATGTTCTGAAGTGTATTTCAGAAAGAGATAACAAAAATAATTCCATGAACACCAATACAGAGAAGCCAAAAACCAAGGCAAGCAATTAAACAAAGAGGAAAGGCAAAGAACTGAAAGCAGAAAAAAAATATGACTAGGGTAAGCCAATACATATCAGTTATAACTATCAAGGTACATCATCTCAATTCACCAATCAAAAGAAAGACTGGCAGAATGGATCAAGAAACAAAATCCAACAATATGCTGCATAAAGAAACACACTTAAATTTAAGAGAAATTTATAGACTGAAAGTTAAAGAATAGAAAACAATCCACCATGCAAGGAACCTAGAAAAAAGCAGGGATAGCTACTCTATTTGCAGTCAATGTGAACTTCAAAGCAAATCAAACTTCAAACTGATCAAAACAGACAAAGAAGGTCATTACATACTTGTTAAGGGAAAAATTCCAAAAGGAAGAATAACAATCATAAATATACATGCACCAAATATCAGTGCACCCAAGTATATAAAATAAATATTAACACACATGGAAAATCAAATAAGCACCAATACAATTATAATAGGGGACTTTCATACCCCACTGTCACAAATAGAATGATCAACTAGACAAGTAAAATTGTAAAAGAAATTACAGAACTGAACCAAACCTGTAAACAAATGGACTTAGTAGATGTCTACAAAGTGTACCACCCCACAACAACAAAATACATTCTTTTCAGCTGCATATGGTACATTCACCAAAATAGACCATCTACTACTCCATAAAATATGCTTCAGTAAATGCAAAGGAATTGAAATCATGCTATCCATATTATCAAACTATAGTGGAGTGAAATTGGAAATCAATAGCAAAAGAAACCCCCAAAACTCCATAAACACATGGAAATTAAATAACACCCTCCTGAACAACAATGGGTCACAGATGAAATTAAAGAAGAAATTAAAGAGTATGTACAATTAAATGACAATGCCAATCCAACATACCAGAACTTATGGGACACAGTGCAAGCAGTCATACAAAGGAAGTTTATAGCAATGAATGCTCACATCAGGAAAACAAAATAAGCTTAATTTAAAAAACCTAATATTCAGCCTCAAAGTTCTAGAGAAACAAGAGCAAATCAAGCCCAAACCTTATACAAGGCAGGCAAATATAAAGATTGGAGCTGAAATTAATTCAATTGAGACTAAGAAAACAATACTAAGAACCAATGAATCAAAGAGTTGATTCTTTGAAAGATAAAATAAAATTGATAAGACATTAGCCAGCCTAATTAAACATAGGAAACATAGGACTCAAGTTCATACAATTAGGAATGAAAAGAATGAAATCACAGTCCTGTGATTCCTAATTCATACAATTAGGAATGAAAAGAATGAAATCAAGATCATCAATAAAGTTTGAGAAACTTTCTTCTCAAAAAGTTTGAGAAACTTTCTTCTAATAATATGAAAAACAGAGGAAGAAAGAACAGATTCCTAGATACATATGAATTACCAAAGCTGAATCAAGTAGATATAAAAATTGTAAATAACCAAATATCAGTCGATGAAATTGAAAATGTAATTAAAAACTTACCAATAAAGAAAAGCTTAGGTCCTGATAGGTTCACTGTTGAATTTTTTTTAAAGAGAGACGAAAGAGAGGCAAAATAAATAATAAAAATGATACAAAATTTCAAAACCAGATGACAGGAAATTAACAATGGTTATTATATTGCATATTGTTATCTTCAAAGTAGTTTCTCAGTTTACTGGGTACAGAAATGAAAAACTGATCAGACAAGGCAGCACTAATGGTTCCTTTCAATGAAGTAATAGAAATTAGTAGTACAATTATCTTAGTTATCTTGTTTATATAAGTATGTCTTTTTTCCCCTTCATTTTTTTGCCTATCCCAGTTGTTCTTTCCTTTTGAGTGTTTTATCTCCCTTTCAATATATCTGTTGTACTTCTTAGATTTTATTTACTATTTCAGTTTCTTACACTAGGGAGGCAATACACTGTTTAATTCTAGAAGACTTTTAGAGAAAATCTAATGTCATTATGCATCAAACTCTTTCATGAAATTGAAAAGGAAGCAATATTCCCTGCCATGTGGAAGCATGCTTTATCCTGATACCAAACTCAAAGAAGGACCCAACAAATAAAAAGAACTACAGGCCAATGTCCCTAATGAATAGGAACACAAAACCCCTTAATAAGATACTGGCAAACAAAATGCAGTAAATCATCAAGAAGATTATATATCATCACCAAGTAAGATATATCCCAGGGATGCAGGGATGATTAAACATATGCAAATCCATAAATAAAATATACCATATCAACAGAACCAAAGATGATCATCTCAATAGATGCAGAAAAAGCATTTGACAAAGTCCAGAACCTGTTCATAATAAAAACCCTAAGGAGAATTAGAATAGATGGTCTTTACCTCAATCAAATAAAAGTCATCTGTGACAAACCAATAGCCAACATCATATTGAATGGACAAAAACTCAAAGCTTTCACTCTAAAATCAGGAACAAGTAAAGGATGCTCATTAGCACCACTCCTATTCATTATAGTTCTAAAAACATTAGCCAAAGCAATTACACAAGAAAAAGTAAAAGAAATAAAGATTGGAGAGACCCAGTGCTCCCCATTCTGCTGCCATCACAAGACAAATCTTACCCTCAGGAAAACCAGTGCCAGGAGTTGAGCTTCCTGGAAGAGGCTGGACTCTAGTGCTTTACCTCCTGCCACCACTGCAGGGCATGTCTGACTCTTGGGATAGCCAGAGTTATTCTTTGAGCTCACCAGGATGGTCCAGTCTCAATGCTATGCTTCTCACTGCCATCACAGGGAAAGTTTGACCTCCCGGGAAACCCAGGAACATTGGGAGAACTGCCTGGGAGAGGCTGGACTCAGCACTCTGTCTCCCACTGCCATTGTGGAATAAGTCTGAGCCCCAGGGAAGCCAGGGACCTTCAGTGAGCTGCCTGGGAGGGGTAAAGCTGAGTGCTCTGCCTCCTACATCAAAAAATGACAAGAAGAAGGAACAAAATGCAATCTCAGAACTCCAACCCAATCAGAACAAGTCCAGGAGATATCAATAAAGGAGAACAAGGAAGTCACGCACATGAAATTTCTGAAATAATAACAACTGAAGTAGAAAAAAATAACTACATTAGGCTATAGAAGAAATTAGATTAGAAATAGCCTCTCAGATAAAAAGAGAAATGACAACAATAAGGAAAGAATTACTCAGTGTGCCAAAAGAAGACATAGATTAAAAAACAGGAGCACAGAAAAATGATGGAAACCTTAAATGAACAATATAAGAAAGAATTACAATGCATGAAGCATACTTAGAGATATTCAGGAAAGTAAAAATTGCATTAAAAGCTGGCAAAACCACTTGAATAAAACTGAAGATAGAATTTCAAACCTTGAAGACAGCATTGCACTAGTGATCAGAAAATGATTTCTTAAAAATAACAGAAACCAGGAAATCACAGTTTAACTCCTGCAAGATGAGGCAATAAAAACAATATAACACTGATAGGTGTCAACAAAAAACCTGGAGGAAACATCAATGACATAAAGACTACAGAAGTGCTAGCAGAAAATTTCCAAGCATGAGAAAAGAATCTGACATACAGTAAATGAGGTATATAGAACTTCAATTAGCCATAATCAAAATAAATCTGCACCCAGACACATAATAATCAAGATCCCAGAAATTCAGCAAAATAACAGAGCATTAAAAGCTGTTACAGAAGAGAATCAGATCACATATAACTTACCCAAGCTGAATCAAGAAGATATAAAAATCCTAAATAACCCAATATCATTAAATAAAATTGGAAATGTAATAAAAAATCTTACCAACAAAGAAAAGCCCAGGTCCTGCTGGATTCAAAGCTGAATTCTACAAGAAATTTAGAGATGTAATGACAATTCTTCAAAAACTTTAATGAAGTTGAAAGGAAAGGAATTCTCCTTAACTCATTCCTGGAGGCAAGAATTACCCTGAAACTAAAACTAGAGAAAGACCCAACCAGAAAAGAGACCTACAGGCCAATCTCCTTAATGAACATAGATGCAAAACTTCTCAATAAAATACTAGAAAACAGAATGTAGCAAATCATCAAGACTGTACATCATGACCAAGTGGGATTCATCCCAGAAGCGCAGGAGTGATTCAATATATGCAAATCAATAAATGTAATACACCATATCAACAGAACCAAAGAAAAAAATCACACGATCATATGCATAGATGAACAAAAGCTTTCAACAAATTCAACACTCATTCATAATAAAAACCCTGCAAAAATTAAAACACAAGGACTTTACCTCAATCTTACAAAAGCCATCTATGACAAACCAGCACCCAACGTCATACAAAATGGATAAAAACTGAAAGCTTTCACTTTAAAATCAAGAACAAGACAAGGATGTCCACTGTCACCACTCTTATTCAACACAGTTCAGGAAACATTAGCCCAGAGCAATTAGAAAAGAGAGAAATAAAAGGAATAAGGATTGGCAAGGAAGAAGTGAAATTATCATTATTCACAGATGACATGATACTCTACATGGAAGACCACAAAAACTCCACCAAAAGACTCCTAGAATAAATAAATTCAGTAGTGTAGTTGGATACAAAATCAACATTCAAAAATGATTGGCACCCCTGTACACAAACAACAAACATACTGAGAGAGAAATTAGGGAAATCACACCTTTCACAATAGCATCCAAAAAAAAAAGAAATACTTAGGAATCAGTGTAATAAAGGAAGTAAAAGATCTATACAGTGAAAACTACAGTACTCTGTGATGGAGACCACTATGAAGCAGCCATGAACAGGATTTAAATTAATCAGTTGGCTTTTCATGTTTACTTGTGACTCTGTCCAAGACCTAGGCTCTTTTTCTAGAGATGGGTGGGGGACTTATAGTAAGTGAACCTCTGTGAGTCAGTAATCCCTACTAAGGCCTGTAATGGTGGATGAAGCCAGAAAGCCTCCAAGGATAAGACAACATCACAGCCATGGACACATGATCCAACCACAACTAGATAAAGACTGTAGCCTCAGGCATCTCACTCTCAGGGGATTAATTTTATAGTTTACTTGGAGAAGTCCTCAAGTGGTTCCACCCTTCTTGAGTATTCTCCTCCTTTCTTCTGGTAACTAAATAAACACAGGCCACCAAGAGAAGGTCAAGGTTTTCAGCCTGAGAGAATCTTGAATTCTGAGAGGGCTTTGATCCTTCTGGAGCCCTGAAATCATGCCATCCACCTCTTTGTATTTAGCCTTCTCCACACATTCAGGAGATTGTGGAGCTGATCAGCCTGCAATATTATTAGCCCAATAACTCTGAAAAAAGAAATCAAGGAGGATTTCAGAAAATGGAAATATATCCCACACTCATGGATAGGAAGAACCAACACTGTGAAAATGACTATACTCTCAAAACTGTTCTACAGATTCAATGCAATCCCAACTCAAACACCACTAGTATACCTCACAGATCTAGAGAAAAGAGTACTAAAATTCATCTGGAACCAAAAGAGACCGAGAATAGCAAAAGCAATCCTGGGCAACAAAGGCAAGGTAGGAGGCATCACAATCCCTGACCTGAAATTATACCACAAAGCTCCTGTGATAAAATCAGCATAGTACTGGCAACAAAACAGACTTGAGGATCAATGGAACAGATTAGAAGATGCAGACACAACCATAAACACACTCAGCCACCTTATCTTTGACAAAGGGGCCAAACATGTTCACTGGAAGAAAGACACCTTCTTTAATAAACGGTTCTGAAAAAACTAGATCGCCACATGCTGAAGACTAAACCTAGATCCATATCTATCACCATGCACTAAAGTTAAAATGGATCAAATTTCTAAATATTAACACAGAAACGCTAAATATACTGGAAGAGAAAGTAAGTGGAAATCTGAAGACATGGGGTAGGCAGAGAGTTCATGAAGAAAAGCCAAACTGCACAGGAAATACCTCAAAGAATCAACAACTGGGATCTCATCTTACTGAAAAGTTTTTGCACATCAAAGTAACAGAGTAAAAAGAAAGCCCACAAACTGGGAAAAAAATTTAGCCAACTGTCCCTCTGACAAAGGACTTTTATCTAGAACATAGAAAAAGTTTTAAAATATCAGGTCTCCAGAATTCAGAGACCCAATCTAAAAATGGGCATCTAAGATGAATACACACTTCTCCAATGAAGAATACAAATGACAAATAAATATATGAAAAAATGTTCAACACCATTAGTACGTCAAGATATGCAAATTAAAACAACACTGAGATTCCATCTCACTACAGAAAGAATGGGTATCATCAAAAAATCAACCAATAACAAATGCTGGTGAGGTTGTGGGGAAAAAAGAACACTGTTAGTGGGAGTGTAGACCAGTGCACCCACTGTGGAAATCATTGTGGAGTTTACTCAAAAAAACTAGGATTGAAGTTCCCATTTGATCCAGCTATTCCTCTTCTTATCTTCCAAAGAAGTTATAAACGTCATAACACAGCAATGCATCCTTACCCATGTTTATAGTATCACAGTTTATAATTCTTGGAAGCAACCCAAATGCCTATCCTAGGTTTAGTCTCTACTTACACACACACAATGTAGGAGTTTCTTCAAAAACCAAAATTTTCAAAAGGAAAAACCTATCTACTCATAAGCTTTGGTCTATACTAATTGACATGTAACTATTTTTCCTCATACCATTTTACCATGACTTATCATTGCCCTAAAGTATTACTTCCCTAAGTTAGACCTGGTAAAACAGCACAGACTTCAAAATGGTTCCACATCAAAACTAATATCTGCCGATTTTGCTATCATAGCACAGATACAAGTTCTGTTTTGCTTATTTTCCCTGATACCTTTTTCTTTAAAAACTTTTATTATACAATGTTTGCAATATATAATGATAACATTCACCACAGACGGTTGTTACATGTACATGTAAATAATACAATTTTTCTCTGGAACATCACAGTATTTCTTATATTGTAAGAGCCTAAGGCTAAACTGAAAAACTATTACTATGGTATACCATGGAGTAAAGCCTGTTACTCCCCAACATTTTTTCCAGAAAAATACTAAGAAGCCTATGTATTGTTCTTCTGAATAAAAATTCCAAATCAATAGATGGACCTATGTGCACTCTTTTTGCATAAAATAGTGGTACTAATATACCATCGAAAAGTAGTTTTCTCAATGCAGATATAACATATAATTCAATATGGAAGTATTTTTAAAGTTATTAACCCTCATATTTCCAAGTAAATTCTCATCCTGATGCCTCCTTAATCTACTGTTCTGGTTTCCTTTACAAACAAATTTCTTTATGAGTAACATATAGTTGCTGCTTCTCTTTAAGAACTAGGACTAGACACACTCTTTCCTCAACAGGACTCCCAGTTCTAGGTCTGCATCATCAAAAAGAAAACCTCAAATAAATTTCTTAGACAATTTGGGGAAGGCCAAATTGATGGAGCTAACAGTAAACCCTCAGCCCATTCTGACTCTGCCTCAGCCACCAAAGGCAAGATAGCCACCTGCCAGGCAATGAGGAAAACCTACTGTCTTGATTACTTTTCTCTCACTGCTGAGATAAAATACCTGACACCCAAATTAAAGAGGGAAAGGTTTATTTAGCTCACAGTTTGTGGATGTTTCAGTCCATACTTGGCTGGCTCCAAGGCAGAGTGGCACATGGCAGAGGGCAATAGTTCATGGTGGTGGAAGACAGCAAAGGCAACAACAGCAAAAGAGGAGGAGCAGCAGAAAGCAGCCTCTTTCCCTCTCTTATATTGTATATCATCTACCCACCCCAGGGCAGGTGTAGCACTCACATCCATAATTCCAACATTGGACCATAAATCAATCCTAAACTCTAGAAGCCTGCCCCACAAATGTATGAGGTTCTGGGTGACATTCAGATACAAACCATAACACCTACCAATTTTGAGAGTTTAGAGTGAATTAAGCACTTTGTGACTCCTAACCAGATGTAGTCGTTTAGGGCCCTGCAGACTGCTTAAGAGTGGAGGCAGCTGGGGTTTGCCCTCTGTTTGTAGTTATTTCCCCAAAGCTCTGATTCTCAGAATGGACCTGAGTCTCATGTGTGGCCCCTACCATATAATCCCTTTTCTATGCTTTAAACCAGTATAAACCCACTGCAGAATCACAGAAAAGGCACTTTCCCTTAATAACTCTATCTAATTACCGCATATTATCTCTCATCATTACTTAATGAAACTACTCTATAGCATCACCAGTAATGCTCTAGCAAACTGTGTTGGTTACTTTTCTCTTGTTGCTGAGACAAAATACTCAGTGCCCAAAATTAAGGAAGGAAAGGTTTATTTAGTTCACAGTTTGTGGATGTTTCAGTCTATAACCAGCTGGCTCCAAGGCATGGTGGCAGGACACAGAGGCAACACTTCAAGGTGGCACAAGACAGCAAAAGCAGCAAGAGCAACAATGGAGGGGATAAGCCTCTTCTCCCTCCTTATATTTTAAGCAGACTACCTCCCACCCAGGGGACTTGTAAACTTCCCAAATTGACGTAATGAACAACATCCCAGAGCATTAAGGGCATGTCCTTTTCAATCTTGTAGGTAGAACTGATGAGTCACTTAGCCAAGCCTTTAGACTCCTCAAGTTGACACAGTGTATCAACTGTAACAATTCACCCCTTGTCAGTTTGGAAACCAAGGACATTTCTTTAAACCAGTTTCCAGATACAAAGACATTAGAATCCTATACATTAGAATCCTATACATCCTCCCTAAAGACTCATGCACATAGTCCATTTGTAAGAGTTGCCAAAGTCCTAACAGTTTTAGCATTGCTGAAAAGTCCAAGTCCCAATTCTCCTCCAAGATGTATGGCAAACTCTTAGTTGCAAGGCCCTGTACAAATGAACAGTTAAACACTCCCAATATTCAATGGCACAAAATAAACATTTACCATTCCAAAAGGTATAAACAGAAGTATAAAAAGCATTGTGATCAAAGCAAGTCCAAAATCCAGCAGAGCTAACATTATGTTCTGTAGTTCCATATCCAGCTCCTGAAACAATCTGTGGCACATAGTGAGCTCCAAAGGGCTTGCATGACTCCATCCTTATGGTATTTCTGGTGGTTACAGCTACCAAGGATTCTCTCTTAGGCCTACTTTGCTCCCTCCTTGCAGCTTTCCTTAGACAATTTCGTTCCTGGCTTTTCCAAACTTCTGGGTTCTTCAATGCACCTTTCACTTCACACTCACAGCTTCATACACTGCCCTCTCAGGGGCACACTGCCTGGCCTCTCAGGCCTTCTGAAATCTACGTGGAAGCCTTCTTAAATACAGAACTCTTGAATTCTGTATGCCCCTAAAACCAGTGTCATATGGATGATGCCAATGTCTGCTGCCACCTGGGGCAGTAGCCAAGCTTTCCCCTCTCTTAGCCATAGGGGTCCAATGCCTGGACCACTGGGCACTCTGAACCTGATTCTATACTGCCACCATCCCAGAACATGGTGCTTTGTGGCTTTCTTCTCAAAGCAAAGTCTTTCACCTTTGCAGATTTGAGGCTGCAAAGGGTGGAGACTTGTTGCTCCTAGTGATGCCCTCAGGCCATCTTTTCTATTCTGGGTCTTCTCAGCAATGGAGATCTCCTCAGCTCTATCTTTGCAATCCACAGCTTTACTGAAGCTTCCTTTCTTGCAGAACTCACATTTTAAATCATCCTGCTGGGCTCTTTGCGCTTGATCCTCAACATAAATCTAGCTGAAAGTCCCCAACAATATCCATACCACTGCCCCAACATTCGACTGCTTTGAAATTTCTTCTTCCAGATTGATTAGTCCACCACCCTTAATCTTAGTCTTAGGCAAAGTCTCTGGGCACAAGCAAAATGCAGATAAACTTTCTGCCAAGCCATAACATACATCATCTGGAGTCCTGCACCCAATGCAGTCCTTCTGCCCAGCAGAAACCTCCCAAGCCTGGTCTTTACTGGCAGGATTTCTATCAGCTTTCTGGTCTTCTAAGCTTTGACCAGAATCTCCCAAACAGAACAGCCAAAGGCATTGTTATGGTTGATATATTGTGTCAACCTGGGGAGTCTAGAGGTTTGGCTAAGTGACTCAGCAGGAAGCCAGGGTGCTTACTTTGTATACATCTTGAGCCTGTGGAAGAAGAGGGCATGGAGATTATGTGAGAGCTACACACCCTTAGGTGGGGGTAGCCTGTTTACAAAGTAAGGCAGGGAAAGAAGCTGCTTGCTGCGATTCCTCCCTTTTGCTCTGGCTGCATTGGTGTTCGGCTGCCACTCCCCCTTGCTCTTGTTGCTTTGCTATCTTCTGCCTCTGAGCCAGCCAAGTATGGACTGAAACCTCCACAAACTGTAAGCTAAATAAACCTTTCCTTCCTTCATTTTGGGCGTTGGGTATTTTGTCTCAGCAACGAGAGAAAAGTAACCAAGACAGGCATTCAAGCTCTACTCTTTCAGACAACCTCTCTGAACCTTTCCAAACACTTCCCACAAGTCATTTCCAAAGGCCCTTGAACCACATGGTCAGGTATAGTAACAGAAATGACCCCAGTCCTGTTACCAAATTATTTCTTGGTTACTTTTCTCTCATTGCTGAGACAAAATGCCAGATGCCCAAAATTAAGGAAGGAAAGGTTTATTTAGCTTACAGTTTGATGGAGGTTTCAGTCTATAATCACCTGGCTCCAAGACATGGTGGCAGGGCACAGGGGCAACACTTCAACATGGCACAAGACAGCAAAAACAGCAAAAGCAAAAAGTGGGAGACAAGCCTCTTTTCCCTCCCTTATATTGTAAGCAGGCCATCCCCACCCAGGTGGCATATAGCACTCACATCATCTCCATGACCTCCTCCTGCACAGGCTCAGGATGACACAAAGTAAGGACCCAGCCCCCACTCAGTCACTGAGTTAACCTTCTAAACTTCTCACATTGACACAGTGAACAACCCAGAGTGGTGAAGGCATGTCCTTCTCACTCCAGGATGTAGAACTGCTGAGTCACTTAACCAAGCCTCTAGACTCCTCAAGTTGACACCATGTATCAACTGTAACACAAACCTATTAATCTCTTCTTTCTTTAGCATCTAACCAAAAGCCTCTTTCTTGTGACATTCTGTCTTCCTGATTTGAAAATGATGAGATGTTTTTTTATTTCTCTTTTCTCTTATGACTTCATTACTTCCTTGAATAACTCTTCTTCCCTATATTAGTTAAGTTTTGCTTCATAATTCTTAGTTCACAAATCTAAAGGTTAGCAACCTGAAATGAGCTCTGTTGAGCTTAGCTGGGCTTACTCATGAATCTTTAATCAGCTAGTGAGTCAGCTGGCGTTAGTAGGGCCTCTATTCAATGATGACAATGATTTGTCATCATTCTGGGGTTACCTGCATTGTTTCATGATAGTTACAGAACCCCTAAAGCAGTATGAAACAAACCCCAATATACAAGAACTTCCTAAGTCTCTGCTTCTGTCACATTTGCTACTATCCCATTGGTCAATGCAAGCCAACTGATCAAGCTGATTGTCAACGAGGTGGGAGACTACCCAAGAGTGTGGACACAAGGAAGCAGGAAAAAATGCAGCACTTACCACAGTCCACACACCACCTTTCCTCCCCAGAACTATGTCTAAAGATCTTTCTTGCCCATCTCCTCCTGTTTGTTATTCCTAACTCTTACTCTATGGTTTTTAAAATCCTTATGAAGATTACAATGTTCTAGATCAGTGATGGTGAACCTCTTAGAGCTTTCAATGATAACCAACAGCCTGCTGTGGCATGTATGCCATAGATTTGGCACCACTGCTCTAGGTCCTTATATTCTTGTTACATCTATAACACGTCTGTGTAAATTACTTCAAACTTCATCATAACAGAACAGACTTGTTCCTTTGTCTTAACTTTTATGTTTCTAAATGTTTCCTAGATATTGTCACTGAGATGTCTCTGTAAGACTTCAAATTTTACTTTCCTAAAATTATATAAGTATATTGTCTCCCTTTCTCTTTCAAAAATCCTCCACATCCATAAAAATAACTTATGAAATTAATATTTCTCAGGCTTTCACCTGATCTCAAATAACATATTTTTATTCCATTCCTTTTCTTTTCCTTCATCTTATTTGTATTTCTACCTCTACTATCTACCAGATATAAATACTGTATAATCTATTTAATTTTAGTTTCACTTTTCCACCCCTCAAATTACTGAAAAAAATAGTGCATATAAAGGATTAAATTATTGTGTGTGCTTAGCATGTGGAAAGTACTAAAAAAGTTATTTCCTTTCACTTAAATCTTCCTGATTCTTCATTTATGAGATTGTTCACCTACTTGCCCTCTTTAACACTATCACAAATTGAAATGAAGCACTTAAAACCTCCTGCCAAAGAGTTTACTTAGCTTTAGCTTCCATATCTACCAGTGATGATAATAAAAGCATCTACATCCTTAGTTTGTTGTAAGATATAAGAGACTGCAAATAAAGTTTGTTGTGTTTTAGATAACACATTGGTAAGCTTTCAATAAATGTCAACTATTACTATCTATTACTGTACTAAAATAAACACAAAAGCATAGGAAAAACAAATTATGGGTTATTTTATGAAGGTTAGAAAATGCTTCTAGGAAGAGGATCCTGTGAGCTGAAACTTTAAAGAAAGTTATGATTTCTCTCAAATCAAGACTGATTTTTCCTACCTCTTTATCCATTCATCCATGTATTTGTTTCTTCATTCATGCACTAAACAATTATTTTTTTCAAGTGTGCACTACATAACAGACAGTTTGTTCCACTTCTGTGGCATTAACCAGCATCTGTCCGTGCTAAGAAAATGAAACAAACCCCTGACATTTAAAAGCTGGCCCAGCACTTAGGCCTGGCCTTGGTCTTTCCCTGCTGTGCACAAAAAACTAACAGAACAACATTAGGCAAGGCTCCTCTGTGACTATGATAGATCAAGACAAAAACACAATGATAGATTGTGACAAAAAAAATAGATCAAGACAAAAATAATATCATCCCATAATCCTGTCTACACATCCACAAAATACAGTCACTGCCCAACCATAAAAATGAGCAAACAACCATCTATCACGGCTAACCTGACTGCTGATTCACCAATTACTGCTCAGTCCAAAACTAGCCTTCCCTCCTTCTTAACAAAGTTTATCAATACCCAGTCTTTCACCCAACTGTACATTTATCTTTACTTCCTGATACTATCCAATACAGAGCAAGGCCCTATTTCCTTTAAGTCTCCCAAAATCACACTTTCAGACTTATGAATTGTTTCTACATTCTCTGAAATAATACACTTTTAAGACTTTATGTTCTGCTGCCCTACAAGTAGTCATATTCTAACACAGACATACTCCTGGTGGTCTTTTGCTGAAGGTCATTACATTCTTTATTTATTAGTCTTACCTCCTGAGATTGTAAAATTCTCTGGAGAAGAAGCATTGTCATTAATTTGCTATCACCCATGATCAAAAAGCCTTGACTTTACCAAGTAACCACAAAATGTTGACTGGATGCATGAATTCCTTAAAAATTACTTTCTTCAATATCAGAAATATTGAAAAGATTTTGGCGAAAATGTTCTGAATGCTGCTTCTCAGAATTACCACAGGCACTCTCCAAAAACAACTCGTGGGCCCCAGCTTTGTAGGCAGCACACTACCAGGTTTTGCAGCATGATGTCTTGGTATGCAATGACTGATTAATATTTAGAAATGGCAAAAAGTTATTTGGGAGATCAGAAAAGCATTGATCTTAAATCTGCAAAATAATACTAGCCTTTTAGGGGAACCATATGTAATTCTTCTGAATCACCTAAATCAAGCTACCAATGCAAAATGTCATATTTGTGTTAGTGGAAATATTTTTATATAAATTCTAAATCCCTTAACTGTATATAGTATAAACTTCAAAAATTCCTAGTAATTGCATTTCTTGAATTGTGCTTTCATTTAACCCTCAAAAAAGCACAGAAACCAAGAAAGAAAACTCTAATTGAGAAATTTGGTCTGAATGTAAAGGTATTACAAAATATATCATATGAATTTTAAAAGGACAAAAATAAAGACATTAGCAACTGACAATAAGAAATTAGCAAACTAACTTGTTTTAAAATAGAAAAGAATTAACTCAAAAAGTATTTAACTAAAAAATATCCGACTAGAAAAAGACTTACAGCATGACAGAAAGATCTTATACAAGGGATAGTCTATTACAGCACCTGAACTTAGGCAAATAAGCAATAAAATAGTTAATATAAACCACATGGTCTATATTTACATCTACACATTTTAGCAAAATTTTCTGTTATATTAATCTTCAAAGATCAGTCACTTAAATTAATATTAAAGTGGTGGGCTTTGGGAAAATAGTCGTAAGGAGCCACTGAAATACCATTAAAGCTGCTATTACTCTCCTGAACAACCTCCCTTAAAGAAAGTGGCCCAGTGCTTTCAGCGGTAGGAAATGCTGAGGCCCCATGAAGAAATGGAAATCAGAGAACACTACAGAAAAATTAGCATTTGACTGGTAAGAAAATTAGCAAAAAGAAGATATAATAATCTATTTGGTAATGTTTTAGAATGTAATACTGAAAATATATTAATATTCAGTAAAGAGTCAAACTTTCAGAATATATAAGCTGGAAATGTTTCACATATATAATAATTTGAAGTTATTATAAAAACTGAAATTAAAAGTCTGGCCCTACAACATTAATTTTGTAAATTGAGTTTTGATCTGCTTTTCATTGAAAAGTACCTGGTGAGTAATTCCTCTACTTTAAATATAGCCATGCTATGGTTTAATATGTGCATATGTGATTTTTACATGCCTAAAAAGTCTGTATTTCCAAGAGACTTACAATCTGTTCGTGGCTTGATTTTTTTGTCATTTTAAAATGTTATATTTATTCTTGTTAAATTATATGCATACACATTCATACCAAAAGTATAAAATATTGCCTTGTAGGGAAGCAACAAATGTGCTTAATCTATACATTATTGTAATGTACTTAGATTGTTTCCATTCATTCTCCATTTTAATGTAACTTAATTAACTTCCTTAAAATATATATAAATATATAGTACTATCAAACCACTGTATTCCATAAGTAACTGTTAGAGGTAGAATTGTTGAGTTATAACATCTATAAATACTGACTTTTACTTTCTAATATTTATTATTATTTTATTTATTTACTTATTGCTTCTCTCTTGGATGTTGGCTGGAACTTGCAGAGTAATAGGAATGAGCAGACATGCTTGACTTGTTCCTAACATTGTGAGAAATCACTCATGATAACTGCTATTTTTAGTCAGTTTTCTCAAATTTAAGCCATAGTAAGTATACTGAGTACACAACTACAAAATAGAACATCTTATAAAACAAAAATTGCAAAATAAAAACATCTCTGATAAATTTAATATACCAAGTGGATTTACTTGCTGTAATTATTAAAATTAAGCTAGTTAGGATTTAGGAGTTCTCACATTTAAAATCAAATTTCTGGAAAATAAAAATAAAATAAAAATACAAGAAATACTAGGTCTACAACCACAAAGGATAAAAATGGCTAAAACAGGATAACTGGTTATCCCTTTAACAGAACACAGCTCCCCTCATAGAAGTCAGAAAGCAGAAAAAGAAAATGAGAAGATAGAGATAAAGATAAGACCCTTTCTTCCAGGAAATACTCCCAGCAAGTTATTTCCTCCAACTCACCCTCACCTCCTAAAGTTTCCATCACTTTCCAAAAGTCCACTCAATTATGAGTTCATATTGATACTCATTTTATGTTATAAACAATATTTTAATCAGTCTGTCCCTATTTTCTCCCCAGGAGTGAATTACAGCAATTCGTTTCTGGAAGCCTGAAAATTATACTATTATGACTAACCAAAAATTAAGGTACAAACAATTCATTGAGAAAAAAATGAGTAACAACTTATGCTTTAAATATAGGTTTTCCTAACTGGTTAAAAAACAAAGCAAAAACTCAGAGAACAGTTAAAGAAAAGAGGTGACTCTGTCAACTGTCCTTTGAAAGACCTTTAATTCATTTAACTATTTAATTTATTCATTTAATTATTCATTTACCCATCCAGTGCTAACTATACATAGAGATATCACTAAGGTCAGGAGCAAAGCCAGGGCTCTGTCCTCCACCATTCACATCCAGAGATTGTACTCCAAGGATGCCAAAGGCACTAAGCAAAAGGCCAGGGGAGAGAAGAACAAAAAAGGAAAGACTTAAAGGATAAGTTTGAGCTGTTAGGAGAAGAAGAGGAAGAAGAAAGCTGTAGGCAGGCAAATCTGAAGACCAAGCTTGCAGGTGAGGGGCAGTGTGGAGCTGTCTAAAGCTAAAAGATATGTAGTCTCAAAAGACCTGCTACAGGAAGAGTACTGTTAGCTTGGACTAGATTTGGAAGTGTGAAAAGTATAGTCTGTTCAGAGAGGTAAAGGAGAAGCTGCTAACTAGATAATACACATTTAATAATAATTTATTAAACCCTAATGTGTGTCAGGTTCTTTCTTCACAGTCTCATTTATGTTACATAATTATCCTATGCAATAGGTGTCATTATTATTCCTATTTTACAGGTAATAAACTGAAATGGAGATCAAAAATTTGCTCAAAGTCACAGTTAACTCATAACAAACTCAGATACTAGAAGTTGGATCCTCTGAGCCCATACCCTACGTCCTTAAGTGTATCAGAGCAAAGGACAGAAAGAGCAACCAGAATTATATTTCAGTGAAAACTCTATATGTATCACTAATGTTTGGACATTGTTAAAATATCCATTTGGAGAACCCCAAAATTGCTCTAATTTTTATTGGCCATATAGATTCTCATTGCAGTATTGGTAATTGAAAAAACCAGAGTTTTGTTTGTTTGCTTGTTTGTTTTGAGCCAACAGTAAGTTACTTGAGCAAAAGCATTGTTTATTGTTCCTCTCTTGGGAAGTCCAAGAAAAATTAAAGTATATGGTGCATAGTAACTGCTTAAAAAAGTTATTCTTACTACATTTTACAATGCCAATTTGGTGAGATGTTTAATGTTTGCTTGTCTAAAAAGAACATAAAATGGGGCTGGCGATATAGTTCAGTGGCATAGTGCCTGCCTGGCAAGTGCAAGGTCCTGAGTTCAATTCCCAGTACAAAAAAAAATTAGCAAAATAAAAAACAGGAATAAAAAGAACATAGAATGTATCCAGAGACTTATTTCACTTAACATTATGGTTTGAAGGTGCATCCATTTTCCTACAGATGACTCAAGTTTATCCTTTTTATGGCCCAGTAATATGCCACTGTGTGTAAGTGCCACATTTTCTTTATCCACTCACCTGTTGGTGGACATATACATCAGCTTAAATATCACATGATATCTCTTGTAAAAGAAATCCAATGTGTCTATCTATAAAAGCAAAATAAAAGATAGATAATAGGATGTATGGAGATACCTGTTTCTCCAATAGAAAGAAGATAAAAGACAGAGAGGGGGCAGGGAAGGGATGAGAAAAGGAATTGGAATGCGTTATGTCCATCTACCAAGTCCGCACAAGGTGTGCGCAAACAGGTACAAAAACAAGAGGAAGTGGATCAAGAAATGGGGGGAGGTGGAGGAAGAGAAGAGACAGGGGGTTAAAAAAGGAACTAGGACATGTCATTACACACACTGACTCGCACAAGGGTGCAAACACTGTGTGCTGGAACATGGACGAATTAAGAAAGATGGTTGGAGAGAGACAGCCTCCGCATGCAGCGAATCCATCTGGACAGCAGCAAACCAACCTGAGCCCAGTGGACACTTCTCCAAAGGTGAGTCCACTCAGGGCAGAATTCAGGTTCTGACCTTAGAATTTACGTTCTAAAGCTAGGGTTCGATAGCTATCACTTATTTCATTCACATGCAGTTTTGTCCATTGTTAGTAATTTGCTGAAAACAAAAAAAAAATCGATACTTTTACTCAAAAGAGGATGGTTCTAAGTGAGATATTATATATATACGCACAGGTCGAGAGACAGAGACAGAGACAGAGGCAGAGGCAGAGGCAGAGGCAGGGTCTCGCTATGTAACCTAGGCTGGCCTCAAACTCATCCTCCTGCAATCCTCCTGCCTTAGCCTCTGGAGTGCTGGGATACACGTGTGTGCCACCATACCTGGCAAAATGAAATATTATAATTGAAACTTTCAAAGTATTACCAGTTTTATTATTTCTCCTAGAAAAGATGACTTGCAACTTATTTTTGCTGTTTCCATACTATGTCATTTCATTACTTCTCAGAGATGCAGCTAATTGGGATTTACTGCCATTAATTGAAACTTTCACTGTGAAGTCAGTGTACTTTCAGTCGCACTTTTCCTCACTTCTATGACTGGCATTTTCTTCCTTCCTTCCTTCCCTTTTCTGTGGCTTATACAAACACATTTTCTCACAGTTCTGGAGACTTGGCCTTTTTTTTATATAATTTATTTTAATTTAGTAGTTAAAGTTAATTATCATTGTTAAAATAGTAACAATTTATATAAAAATTCGTTTGTAACAAATTGAAATGAGTACAGTTTTATTAATATAAACATAGTATGGTGACATTTAGATAAAAACTCATACAATAGACCTAGCATAGAATTTTTTCATATGTTATTTCAGCAACATATTTGTCATATTGCTATCTTACTCACTGTAAATAGTACAAGTACAGGTACTTCATAATTCTATAGGTAATTCAGTCATTTAATAATAGACATTCCTAATTAATCTCAGGGCATCTAAATATGCCTTTGGTTGGTTTCAATATTTGTCTTAAAACTCAGTTTAAATTTATCCAAACTATTTGATTTGATAGATACCCATATGTATATTTAAAATGTTTTTTTACATCCATACATTTATATATACTTTCTTTTACTTACTTCTAAAACTACAGTGTTATTGTCTCCTTGGTGTAGGAACCTGAAAGACTAGGTAAAACTCAAAACGTACAATAGGTGATAGGAAAGGGAAATAAATTGCTCAAAGGAAGGAACGACTGGGATGAAGGAAAGAAGAAAAAAGAAAGAAGGAAAGCAAAATATAAATATATATATATATATATATATATATAAAAATAGCTATAAAAATGAAATTTAACTTGTAATCACCTTTTAAGTAAGGTGAGATATTATCATAGAGGTATCATAAACATCCCCACG